>NC_090752.1:34312803-34345303 GCF_036898095.1 Palaemon carinicauda
CCATACTAGAAATGCGTATCCAAGCACGAAATCATTCCAAGACATCATTCAATCATTTTATGAAGGGAACAGCTGTATACACTTCCGTCCCACAGTCGCCCTGTAAGTGGCTCCTAGACTACTAGAGGTCCGTCCATAACCCTCATTTTTTTTCTTTGCATTTTCATTGAACATTATCTTAGATTTCATCGTCATCATCATCTCTCCCTACGCCTAGTGACGCAAAGGGCCCCAGTTAGATTTCGCCAGTCAGCTCTATCTTGAGCTTTTAAATCAATACTTCTCCATTCATCATCTCTTACTTCACGCTTCTTATATGATCTTCGGCCATGTAGGCCTGGGTCTTCCAACTCTTCTAGTGCCTTGTGGAGCCCAGCTGAAAATTTTGTGAACTACTCTTTGTTGGGAAGTGCAAAGAGCATGTCCAAACCATCTCCGTCTACCCCTCACCATGATCTAATCCACAAATGGCACTCGAGTAATCTCTCTTATGGTTATATTTCTAACCCTGCCCTGTCATTTAACATTCAATATTCTTCAGAGAGTTTTGTTCTCAAATCTACTAAATCTGTTGGATATTTTTTCATTGTCATACCACGACTCATGCATGTCCATACAGTAACTCCGACCTCACTAAATTGATATATAGCCTGAATTTTCTATATAATTTCGAGCGATCTGATTTCTAAATTTTACATAACCTAGCCATTGTATGGTTTGCTTTTTTCAATCTTCATTAAACTCCAATTCTAAAGATCCTGTATTGGAGATCATAGTTCCTAAATATTTAAATGATTCCACCTCATTAATCCTTTCTCCTTCCAATGATATTTCATCTTCCATTTGTGATATTTCATGCATTCTGGTTATCAATCTCTGCAAGTCCTGTGGTGTTCTGCTAATAAGGACAGCGTCATCAGCATACTGCAGGTCAGCTAATTTCCTGTTACCAATCCATTCCAATCCTTCTCCACCATCTCCAGCTGTGCTATGCATTACAAAACCCACGAGGAGGATAAACAACATAGGTGACTTAACACATTCCCTTGAAGTACTCCACTGTTCACTGTAAATTCATTTGATAGGACTCCACTAACATTAACTTTGCACTTGGTATGCTCATGAACAGACTTACTAAAATTTACATATTTAAGAGGAACTCCATAATAACGCAAGACTCTCCACAAAATCGACTGGTGAACACTATCAAAGGCTTTTCACAGTCCACAAATGTCATCAAAAGTGAATTCCTTTATTCTACACATTGCTGTACCACATGCTTATTAAATTCTGTTTGTTCATCTTTCAGCTTATCATCAATCTTTCTTTCTAGTCTCTTTAGAATGAGAATACTATATATTTTCATGAAAATTGACGTAAATGTGATACCTCTGTAATTATTGCAATTAGTCAGTTTTCTCTTCTTTTTTTTTGCCATTTTCACCAACACTCCTAGCTCCCATTCATCAGATTTTACCTCTTCACGCTTTACTCATATTATTTTTAATCCTACATTTTTGCTTTCTCTATTCAAGTCTTCTACGAGTATCTTCTTTAGCAATTATTTTCGTGATTTACTAAATAGAACTATGTATATTACAAATCTTAAGTGTTAAGGTATTCTCCTTGAATGTTAATTCCTATACTTTCCCAGATCTAAATTCTTAAAAACTTATTCTAGGCAGGCTGTGACTAATTCAGGAAAAATGGGGTCTCCCTGTCTAACTCTTTTCTCAATCAGAATATTCTCACTGTCTTTAAGTAGTTTTAGAGTAGCTGTACTTCCGTATAGATATCTTTAAGTGTTCTAAAATATTCATATATTCCTTGTCTTTGAAGGGCTTTCATTGCTGTTGAATTTTTGACAAAATAAAAGCTTTCTCATAGTCTATAAATGCCATGCGTTGTGGTTTGTCATACTCTGTTGATTTTTTCATTAAATGGTTAATTACATGTATATAATCCGTTGTTGAATACCTGCTTCTAAAGCCGGCCTGCTCTCTTGTTGTTTTATTCAAGTCTAGCTGTCTTTCTATTCGGCCTAATATGATCTCTGTAAATATTTTATATATTACCCAGAGCAAACTTATTGGGCGGTAATTTTTCAGGTCTTTTGTGTCTCCTTTCTAATGATTAAGAATAATAATAATACAGTTTTTCCTAGTTGTAGGTATAGAGCATTCTTGCAAACATTTTGTGTAAAGTTCTGCGACTATTTCAGTTATGAAATCTCCTCCATCTATTATTGAATCAATTGTTAGTCCATCTTCTGCTATTTTCCCTCTTTTCAAGACTTTTAATGTTATCTTTATTTCTCTTACTGTTACTTTTGATACTGGCTCAGGTGTTTCATTATTTCTATTGGCAAAGTTATTTCTTGTATGACTATTGTATAGCATTATATAGAAATTCTCTGCAAGTTGTATCACTCCATCTCTTTTGTTAATAATATTTTCATTTTCACCCTTTAAAGCATATATTGTATCTGTTGGCACCCTGTTCCATATCTTCTTTGCATCAAGTTGATGCTTCTTCCCTGCATTTGTGTTTCCTTAAATTTTGTCTGATTGGGTTTAAGAATTTATTGGGTTTTTAGATTGTTTATTGTTTAGGATAGTTCTGCTAATTCTACTTCATCTCTCTTGGATTTACCCTAACTCCCAATCGTTTTTTATTAGAAGCTGTATATATGCTCTATTGGCATAGTTGCTCTTTTATGCAATTTAATAAAATACTCATATATATATATATATATATATATTATATATATATATATATATATGTATATATATATATGTATATATATGTATATATATATATATATGTATATATATGTATATATATATATATATATATATATATATATATGTATATATATATATATATATATATATATATATATATATATATATATATATATATATATGTATATATATATATATATATATATATATATATATATATATATGTATATATATATACATATATATATATATATATATATATATATATATATGTATGTATATATATATATATATATATATATATATATATATATATATATATACCGTATATAGCTATGGATATATGAAATATAACTAATTTGCTATGGGGGCACTTTCTCCTTTGATTTACGTGAGGTGCATCAGGAAAAACCTGTTGGTTCTCTCGTCCGTTCTTAGAACTGTGTATATTAAGAGAGAGAGAGAGAGAGAGAGAGAGAGAGAGAGAGAGAGAGAGAGAGAGAGAGAGAGAGAGAGAGAGAGAGAGAGAGAGAGAGAGAGGGGGGGGGGGGCATTTTGGAGTAGTTCCTTCAGGGTTTGCAAGCAAAAGCCCGTCCCAGAGGAGACGAGTCTGGGAGGTCGCCCTTCATGCTTCTCCCGCACACTTTCATAAACGGACGAGTCGGTCAGATTGCTGTCTTTTGTAGAGGTTCTTTTGATACTTGGAATACGAGTGGACGAAGAATTCCCAGAAGAGGGGAGGCAAAAGATGGGGAAAAAGATAAATAGCAGATTGCAAAGGTTTTGGGAAACATGCGAGAATACTTTTTTGACCTGATTCAATAGCTGAAGACAAAAATACGATATAACAAAAAAAAATCTAAAAATATCAATATGGACTGTAACCTTAAAAGGGCATATCTTTTTTAGAAGAGGATTGTGAACGTCCTTCAAGAATTATTTGTGTATTGTCTTTACTTATTTAACTTGTCTAAATCCATTATTTGAGTAGTGGTTTTGATTCTCTACCCACGCTACAAACATCTGGAACCTTTTCACATCCTCTCGAGCCTCGTTGACCATTTCATCAGTTTTCAGGAAGTTTCACAAGGTTTTCCACTGCTCTCTTTCCCCCAGTAATCCCGTCGTTTTTCTATATCCTGAATCTATGTTTAGTTCAATGAACACCACCATCCACAGCCTTCTGTCAAAAGAATTCACTTTCATTCTCACTTTTATCTATTTCTCAACTCTTGAACGCTAGCAACCATTACTCTTTGAACACGCTTTGCTTTTTTTTCTTTTTTTTATTAATAGTATGAAATTTATACAGTTTTATCTAGCATCGAGGTACGTATATATATATATATATATATATATATATATATATATATATATATATATATATATATATATATATATATATATATATATATATATTTATATACATATATATATATATATATATATATATATATATATATATATTTATATACATATATATATATATATATATATATATATATATATATATATATATACTGGTCCCGGGTCTTGGCACAAAAAATATATATTATATATTACGGCTGGCAAGTTACATAACCTCCCGAATTCCAAACTCACCTCTTTGTTTTTACATAAATCTGTTATACTTGAATAATACCCGAGCTCTGAATAATTATATAATTCCCAGAATACTGATTATCCAAAGGTGTCTTAAGTACTCTCAAAACAACCTAAGTAATCATTATTAGGAACTATTCAAAACAACCTCTTACTTTGATTCTTTAACAGGGATACGAAAGAGCTTTGTAAGAAATAATAGTGATTGAAATAATACCCACTTTACAAAAATAAATATATTTTATAAAAAATTACAACACTCTGAAAGAATTTACACCAAAAGTAAATCGCTCAAAATATTCAATCTGAACCAATCTTAGTTTAAGACAAGAAAATATTACACTCTGAAAATTATATGATCACTTGTTTCACTGGAAATTAAATTTTATACAAATATTTAATCTTGATAATTAATTAAAATAGTTAACCTTTAACATTCTAATGATTAAAATCTTAAAGAGTTTACATATAAGTAATTGATATACTTACGAGTTTTTAGCTTACACAAAGTTTTCGACCAGATAAATCTCACAGGGCCAGTTACAAAAATCTATATAATACCAGCACATACAATAACACAATAAATTTGAGATCACATTCAAAGTTTCAGTAACGTTTTAACACACCTCATCTAATATATGTTGGGTATAAACTCATTCACTTTGGAGAGGACACACACTCGAAGTACTTGAGAGAGAGATGTGGTTGGCTCTTTCACTGGGACAGGCTGGTTCTCTTTTGCTGCTATGCATCCCTGTGAGTACATATATATTGACTTAATTTTTCTAGATCCTTTTAGGTCAGGGGCTCTAAAAGCTTGGGGGCTGAGCCTAGCAGCGTAAGGTTGCCAACGATCAGGTCTCTGACGCATACCAACGCACCAGGAAGGTGACTCTCTCTTTCCATTGTTTGGAGGGGAGGCCCACTTATGAAAATTGTCTCCAGTTCATCCAATTCTAGCTCTTTCTCGATCAAGAGTAACCCAATCCTTTCTAAAAAGGTTGTTCCTTGGGGGAAGAGACTGGTGGGCTCTATAAGTGGTCTGTTTATCTCCAGCGTTCTAGGCGGTAAGATTCTGACAACACGAGGTCGAGGCTAGCGTTGGTTATGAAGCTCTTGTGGGATTTCAACCTTTGTCTAACCAACCAGTGATCATAAAGCGGATGCCTTTCATCATTCTCTTGTTTATATTTTGGGGTCTTTGGTGGTGCGATGCCTTCCAATCTATAGAGTATTGAAATAGTAGTTGGTCTTTAGGCACCAGTAATTATGCGACATATTTGATTGAGTTCACTGTCAACTTTATAGATTCAATAAGTAAACTGGTACCTACATCATCTTTCTTTCCCTGACTCATTTCATTACTTTATTTGTAGATATTAATATATGTGGTAGCATGTCACATTCTTGTCTGAGACCCTCTTACCAAAGCAGTTACTCTACCACTGCGATACTCTAGTCTAATGTAAACTTTTCTTTTATCATAATAACTTTTAATTTCTCTCAACTCAAATCCTTCTACAACAAACATCCTTTAATCCATTCACATTGCATTCCTATCAATTCTGTCATTAATTCTTCCATGGTTAAAGTGCATCACAAACAGAATTTCCCTGTTAATTTTAAGCCTTCTTACCTGACACACACGCCCTTTTCCTTATCTAAACATTCGTCCTTTCGCTATTAACATTTATGTTATCGGTTCTAATTTTTTCACTCAGATCCAAATCACAAACCTGCCAAAGTATGCTAAGTAGTATGATCTTCTATTCTTACTGTCACCTCTATAACTTTTCTACTTATCCATAGGAGCAACGATTTCCATCCCCATTTATTTGGAACTTTTCCCTCATCTGGACTCACTTTACACACGTTGGTCAGCCTTGTAATCACATTATCATCATCATCATCATACCACTTCGTCTCATTTGAAATGTCATCAACTCCTGGTGTCTCTCTATTATTCAGTTTTCTCTGTTTCTGCTTACACCTTCAAAGATCTCTTACAAAAAACATTTCAATTATAAGAATACCTCACTTTCATTTGAGATCCTTTTCTTTCCCATATTTTATGAATTATACAATAAATTAACATGAACTGTACATTAAACTATGGAAACTACATCTTTAAAGGAGATAGGCATTAGTTCCAATTTCATCTGAAGAGGTGATCGTCAGAACGTCAACTGGGCAAGCCCCACCACAGTAGTAACCTTCCCAGTAAACAGCTTAAACTGTACTAGTCATGATGCTATACCAAACTTATCAGAAATTTAGTCGGACATGATTTAAATTAATATAATCAGATTGTTCGTAAAAAATTTTGTTACAAAAGCCGGGCTTTAAACTTCGATCATATCAAGATTTCCCATTAATGCCACATGTTAAGAATTGTGAACACACTGAATTATGTGACTAATGATATAATCATATTATTTTTATCTATGTGTCAGCATCACAGTTTTAAATAAATGATAAATAAACGAATATGTATTAATAATTATATTGTCACCAAGTAGTGATAAGTTTATTTTAAGAGCAAAAATAGAAAAGAAAGCAAATTAATTAATAATAAGAAAGAACTTCCTTTTAATGTCAACTTATGTTTTAAACTGTTTATAGTGTGCAACTTTATGTTTGGTTGAGGATCTTTATTTAAATTTTGCCTTTGGCAACAACTGAAGGATTTTTAAGGAAATTGTACTCTATGTTTCATTTTTCTATCTCTTTCTCCACTTCCTCCTTTTTTTTTCTTTTTTTTTGGGGGGATGCGGATTTACTATGTAAATGCCAGTGTTTCCTTTCTTGAGAAAAACTGGCCGTAATATGCGCTGTGAATTTTACCATATTTACGCCTACTCAAAGCGTGATACCTATTTACTTCCATACCACATTTTTATTTTGAAATGTCTTTTTTTTTTTTTTTTTTTTTTTTGACAGCAATTATAACAATGGTCTATGAGGAACAGGATGAGGGATATAAGTAGTATCACAGCACCAGCCACCCGTTGAGATACTACCGCTAGAGAGTTATGGGGTTTCATGACTGGCCAGATAGTACTACAGTGCCTCCTTCAGAGCTTACACACAAACACACACACACAGCGAATAGTCTGCCCTATTCTTTACTTATTCTCCTCTGTCCTCATACACCTGACAACACTTATATTACAAAACAATTCTTCTTCATCCAAGGGGTTAACCACTGCACTGTAATTGTTCAGTGGCCGCTTTCCTTTTATTAAGGGTAGAAGAGACTCTTTAGCTATGGTAAGCAGCTCTTCTAGTAGAAGGACACTCTAGAATCAAACCATTGTTCTCTAGTCTTGGGTTGTGCCATAGCCTTTATATCATGATCTTCCACTGTCTTGGGTTAGAGTTCTCTTGCTTGAGGGTACACTCAAGCACGCTATTCCGTCTTGTTTCTCTTCCTCTTGTTTTGTTAAAAGATTTTATAGTTTATATAGGAGATATTTATATTAATATTGTTACTCTTCTTAAAATCTTTATTTTTCCTTGTTTCCTTTCCTCACTGGGCTATTTTCCCTGTTGGAGCACCTGGGCTTATAGCATCCTGCTTTTCCAACTAGGGTTGTAGCTTAGCAAGTAATAATAATAATAATAATAATAATAATAATAATAATAATAATAATAAAGGAATTATAAAAAACTTCTTTTATTTTTATGTTCTTGTAGTCTATCATGCGCGCAACATTCCTTACTTCGAGGACGAAGTCAAGAAAATGTATGCGCATTTTGCTTAATCATATTTTGTAAAAGAGATTATTTAAAAAAAGTTTCAAATTAGTATAGATAAATTATTGTTTTAAATATCACAGATACTTTCTTCCGCTGAATCAGGTCATAAATAGCTATATATGCATTATCTATTAGAGCTATTTAAAGGGAATGTGATTTTTGCAATAATAACAGTGAAGCTAAGATTCAAGATTGATGTATATGACAGGTAATGGTATGAAATGTCAAATATTCACTGTAATATATCGTCTTATCCCTTTATGATGACTCGGTGCAAAATGTATATTCGGATACATCCCTTAAATAACGTTTATCACTTACACATACACAAAGTAAAATATCAAGCTCGTCTAAGAGGCTGATGCTGAGAGGTTAGGGAAGATAGGTTTTAAAGAAATAAGTTTTATCTGGTAAGACCATAACAGTCATAGATGATCAAATACTTTACTCATTCTTCGCCAGATGTAATTATGAAAGTCCAGATTATTATTATTATTATCATTATTATTATTACTACTACTTGCCAAGCTACAACCCTAGTTGGAAAAGCAGAATGCTATAAGCCCAGGGGCCCCAACAGGGAAAATAGCTCAGTGAGGAAAAGAAAAGGGGAAAAATAAAATATTTTAAGAATAGCAACAACATTAGAATAAATATTTCCTATATAAACTATAAAAACTTTAACAAAACAAGAAAGAGAAACTAGGTAGAATATCGTGCCTGAATGTACCCTCAAGCAAGAGAACTCTAACCCAAGACAGTGAAAGACCATGGTACAGAGGCTATGGCATTACCAAAGACTAGACTCATTGACCGTGAAAGAGGAAACTGATTTGCTAAAATTCTGCATGATTCGCCTCATTACATGACATGCCATAAGATTAATACATATAGTCAATTCTTTTTAATGAGGGAGATTTACACCGACTCGCAGCGGTGCCCCATTCGCTCGGAAAAGTTTCCTACTCGCTGATTGGTTGGACAAGATTATTCTAACAAATCAGATAGAAGGAAACTTTTCCGAGCTAAAAGGGCACCGCTGCGAGTCAGTGCAAATGCGCCTCATTAAAAAAAATTGAGTATAGCCACATGAACACACCAACCATGGACGACTACGTAGCCAACCAATACTTCATTAGAAAAAGGATTATTTCTTTCGTACTTACATTACCACTAGAAAGTTGTAGGATCCCTTATGGATTACCCAGACAGTTTGATGTAGGAACCTCCTTTAAGTACATTTTTTTCCTGCACTTCCACTGAATAAAGTGGCAAATTTCTTGTTTTCTCGCTCAACGGGATACGTACATTAACCATTCAGGGAAGAAGAGACCCCTCGGCATTACTAATAGGAAAAGGAGACTCCGAAATCACCAATGTTCTCTTAAGTTTTGGATAGTACCACATCATGACCTTTCACTGTCTTAGGTTACACTCTCCTTGCTTTTGCGTACATTTAAGCAAGCGTTTCCGCCACCTTGCTTGTCTTCTTTTTTTTTCTCTAGCAGAATGGTGAATTGGCTTACTGGCTACAGATTCCTTATCCTTTCCTTTTCTTCATCTTGGATCTTCATTTTAAAAGATATCACTACTGTCTGTTGTATGGGTTCTTGTTTTAACCTTTATAGTTCTTGCTTTACTTATCTTCCTTTTTCCTAACGGGACTCATTTCCCTATCAGGGCCTATGGCTTTTGGGATTCTGCTTTTCCGAATGGATGCAGGTCGGTCTGTAACTAAAAATATGTAATACATATGATAGAGAAGGAAGTACCTTAACTTTTTTTTTATTTTACACTTTGGTTTTTATTTTAAAAAGTTTAGGAATAACACTTCTAAACCTATAGAGATGATGAATATTTATAAAGAACAGGATATCGGACAATGTAGGTCATGTAGACATAATTGATAATACCCCGATCCGAACTGTTGAAATGTCTTGGAACAGTATGAAAATATCAATTGTATTTTGAGGTTATTTCATATAAGGTGTAACGGTCGCAGATATTCCTTGGCTCTTCTGAGAATTTCGACCTTAGAGTCAAAAGGAGACATGGCATTGATCTTCCCCGCTGGTTGCACCACTGAATGTAAGAATGACAATGGTGTATTTTTACTTAATCTCAAGATTTATTTTCCAAGAACTATACTAGAAGTATGATGGAGAGAAAAATAAAGTACTTAGAAATAATAACTTAAGCTATTTCTGGAAATTCGTCAAAAGCATTGACCAAACTTGAGACTGCTATAATTGATATTGATAAGAAGTTGCAACCGATTGAATAGATTTTCATAGCTAAGTTTTATTGAAGAAGTGTACATAACTTCAAAGCATAATGCAATAAAATTATGAAATCTTTATTACCAGAATTATGTAATCCATCAAATTTGAAAGGGTATCTCAACCACACCATAGTTTGATGTTAAATCTTTTGAGTCTGGCTTAGTTAGAATTCATAGAAAACGAACTCTCTTCTAAAACAAACCTCAAATAATTTTATGGGAGACTCCTTCACTCTCACTGATAGCGTGTGTGTGTTTTATCTTGCTATTCCTGGTTATTATTATTATTAGGATTACTTGCTAAGCTACTACATTAGTTGGAAAACAAGATGCTAGAAGCCTGAAGGCTCCAACATGGAAAATAGCCCAGTGAGGAAAGGAAATAAAAAAAGTAATTATCCTTTGAAATAAAATATTTCAAGAACAATAGCATTAAAATAAATCGTTCATATAAAAAGAATAAAAACTTTTTTTAAACAAAGAGGAAGAGAAGTAAGACAGAATAGTGTGCCCAAGTGTACCTTCAAGCAAGAGAACTCTACCCCAAGGCAGTGAAAGTCCATGGTACAGAGGCTATGGCACCACATAAGACCAGAGAACAATTGTTTAATTTTAGTGTCCTTTTAGATGAGCGGCTTTTCATAGCTAAAATCTGTTCTACCCTTACCAAGAAAAAAGTAGCCACTGGAAAATAATATTGCAGTAGTTAGCCCCATTGAGCGAGGAAGAATTGTTTGATTATCTCAGTGTCGTCAGGTGTATGAGGACTGAGGAGAATATATTATTATTATTATCATCATTATTATTATTATTATTATTATTATTATTATTATTATTATTATTATTATTATTATTATTATTATTATTATTATTATTATTATTATTATTATTATTATTATTATTATTATTATTATTAGTGAGGAAAGGAAACAAGGAAAAATAAGATATTACAACAACTGTAACAACATTTAAATATTTCTTTTATAAACTATAAAAGCTTTAACAAAACAAGAGGAAGAGAAATAAGATAGGATAGTGTGCCAGAGTGTACTCTCAAGCAAGAGAACTCTAATCCAAGATAGTGGAAGACCATGGTACAGAGGCTATGACACTACCCAAGACCAGAGAAAAATAGTTTGATTTTGGAGTGTCCTTTTCCTAGAATCATAGCTAAAGTCTCTTCTACCCTTACCAAGAGAAAAATGGCCACTGAACCGTTACAATGTTGTAGTTAACCCCTTGGGTGAAGAAGAATTGTTTGCTTATCTCAGTGTTGTCAGATGCATGAGGACAAAGGAGAATATGTAAGGAATAGGCCATACTATTATGTATATGTGTAGGCAAAAGGAGAATGAGCAGTAACCAGAAAGAAGGACCCAATTTAGTACTGTGTCCAGTCAAAGTACTCAATAACTCTCTATTCGTAGTATCTCAATGGGTGGCTGGTGCCCTCGCCAATGAAACAACCATGAACCAATGGCTCTTTGCAAAATAATAGTAAGGCGTAGAATCTGTAAGATGTTTGGCTGTTTCATCGTGGTTTCAGATTAGCATTACTGTATAAGCGCCTGTGACAGTTAAGTGGTACTGTAACGTATCAAATAATTCTAGGACTGTGCAATCGGACTTAAAACTGAAATAATTGGTAGGCTTCAGTTTCTAATTGAGCAAGTAATGATTGAAAAAGGAGATAAATAATTGTATGTGATGTAAACACCAGTTCCATTACTGTTAGTTGCAAGAGAAACACGTTGAAGGTTTTGCTGGCCATCACAACATCTAAACTAATTAAGTATAGCCTAACCAAAGAATAATACAGTACAAGTAGCAAAGGTCGGGAGTGGAAGGACATGTCAGAGGCCTTTTTCCTGTAGTGGACTATTAATGGCCGATGAGATATATATATATATATATATATATATATATATATATATATATATATATATATATATATATAGATGTGTGTGTATATACATGGAATATATAACTTCATACGAAAGCACACACACATACATACATACATATATATATATATACACACACACACACACACACACACACACACACATATATATATATATATATATATATATATATATATATATATATATATATATATATATATATGCATGCGTGCATATACTGTAAATGCAGAAAAGCTTGCGGGGATAAAGGAAGACTGCGAGAGTGGCCCAATTTTTATGCAAGTACTGATATTTTATTAGCATACTAAAGGAGTCTATAGTCAAGATAAAAAAAAGAAGTATTTTAACCTTATAATGGATAATGTGATAGGGGTTTCATGATTAGATAACCACCAGATACTTGTTCAAACAATCCCTTCATTCAAGTAATGTTAATGTCATATCTTGTACATAGAACATAAACGTGTCATTAGCAAGCATAATCCAAACTAATAAGTGTTAAAAGCAAGCATATATCACTATGTACACCATTAAATCTGTTAGCCTTTCCTCTATTGATTTCAATAATGGAGAAGTATGCAACCCATGAAATTTTGTTACACTAAGGAATATCAAAACTACTGAAAACAACAACAACAACAATAATAATAATAATAATAATAATAATAATAATAATAATAATAATAATAATAATAATAATAATAATAATAATAATAATAATAATAATAATAATAATAATGATAATAATAATAATAATAATAATAATATTGTTATTATCATTATTGTTAGTATTAATTGCTAAGCTTCAACCCTAGTTGGAAAAGCAGAATGCTACAAGCCCAGGGGCCCCAACAGGGAAAATAGCCCAGTGAGGAAAGGAAACAAGAAAAAATAAAACATTTTAAGGACAGTAATAACATCAAAATAAATATTTCCTATATAAACTATAAAAACTTTAACAAAACAAGAGAAGAGAAATGAGATACAATAGTGTGCCCGAGTGTACCCTCAAGCAAGAGAATTCTAACCCAAGACAGTGGAAGACCATGGTACAGAGGCTATGGCACTACCCAAGACTAGAGAACAATGGTTTGATTTTATTTAATCTAAGATATATTTGTTAACAATTATTCTCTTTATAATATTTGGTTATTATTATTGCTATAAGCCACTTTTTTCCATCCAAGACTATACAATAAGCTGCCAATGGACACACGAAAGAATGATGATATTAAGGCTTTCAAGAGGAAACTGATGACGCCCTTGTTTTCTCAGGGCGTCGATAATGTGGATTTGCCAATAAACGAGAAATATGTGGTGTGAAACGCGGAACACCTTGGAATGTAGACGATAAAAAAAGAACTATTTAGTGTTCTGTAGAGAGGAGAATCCCCCTGGAGTATAGGACCAGAGAAGCAACACAAACTAAAATACAAGTAAAGTGTGTAGATGCTTGCCAGTAGCCTAATAATGCTATATCGGCTACTGAATATAAGAGATCATGGCCCTGATATTATGTTTCTTTTGTCATGGGTTTAGCATAACTCGAAAGAAAATTTGACAATTTGTCTGTGGCCCTTCAAATCAAAGTACCATCTAGCAATCCTCCACATAAAATAGTGTAATTAGTCCACTTTTCTAATATAGTGAAGATTTATATTTAAAACCATTACATTTAATAAGAACGAAAGTTATGAAAATTAAATGGGTAAGTTAAAATAATGTAAAGGAAAATATAATAGATGCATGCGCAAATCAAAGGAAAATAAGTCAGGAGATATTTATTTTAATGTTGTTACCGTCCTTAAACTATTTCATTTTTCCTTGTTTCCTTTACACTGGACTATTTTCCTTGTTGGGGCCCCTGGGGTTATTAGCATCCTGCTTTTCCAACTAGGGTTGTAGCTTAGCAAGTAATAATAATAATAATAATAATAATAATAATAATAATAATAATAATAATAATAATAATAATAATAATAATAATAATAATAATAATAATAATAATAATAGTAATAATAATTGTTGAAGAAAGAATCACAGTTCATACGAGGTGCCGTTGTAAAGCTTAAACCATCATCTGTTAGATCTGAGCTATTATGTGATGTAGCCCGCCAAGGTCTTGCCTGCTCAATCTTGTTTTGTTAAATTTTAATAATTAAAACCGATTAAGTGTTACATCGGTTATACATGAGGACAATTTTGTAAGTATAGAATGTATAGGAACAACTTATTGTTACATTACCATAGGGTATTAACATTTATAGCTTGACCTACGAAGATACATCGAGTGACGGGCCATGGTCGAAGTGAAGTCATGTTGGATATGTAATAACCTTGACATAGTAATAATTTTACCCACATTATGACCATTTTGTAAGTATGACATGTACAGGAACAATTTTTTAGGTACATTATCCTAGGGTATTGGGATTTGACTTATAGCAAGCCGTACGAAAAGACATCGAGTGACGGCCAACCGTAGGAGGGATGTGCTAGGATAGGTTAATTAATGTGGTAAAATTACATCAATGGGATAATATGACACTTTAATTTCTAGTGAAACTGGATTTGGCTATAAGAAATGGACTATTCTGGTAAGTTTTTTTCTCTGTATGTTTAATGGGGCCTGGGGCATAGTAACTTGCATATCAGTCTATTAAAATGTGAAGTATGTTTTTCACTGTATGTTTTACATCTGAGAGGCAGAAGGAGACTTATTGCGCATGCGTTATTTCCCATGGATTGCGGAGCTTTCTGTGTATTTACAATGTTTTATTTATAAGGTGGTTTTTTTTTTTTTTTTTTTTTAAACCAATTAACAGCTTACAAGTACTTCTTTATAAGTTCCCGGATGTTCTTCAATAGCCATTTTTTTCCCACCTTCGTCTTCAGTTTCAACTTGACCACCATCATGTAAAAACGTCGATCTATTTCAAAATTTAGTGTAATTTCGTTTATGTCGGCAATTGATTATGATGGAAATTCTCTCCATTTAGTGTAAAGCTATTGTTACTCATGTGAAATTAAAAAGTAACAGCAAAATAAAGCCACAAAGGTCTTTATTTGTGATTTACTTTACTTTATTTTGATGGCTACTTTTCCAGTCCCATACAGCAGGGGAAGCCCACTCTCTACAGGACCTCCACTGTCGTTTTACCTTGTTCGTTCAAAGTATTTAACGTTTCATATTGCATATTTTTTCATAATGGAAGGATTCATTTGTGATTGACTTTATCATATTGTAATGACTATTTTGTGATTTACTTTGTTTGTGACCTGGGAAGGGGTGGGGGTCCGGCTAGCGGTTGTGACCTGGGAAGGGGTGGGGGTCTGGCTAGTGGTTGTGACCTGGGAAGGGGTGGGGGTCCGGCTAGCGGTTGTGACCTGGGAAGGGGTGGGGGTCTGGCTAGCGGTTGTGACCTGGGAAGGGGTGGGGGTCCGGCTAGCGGTTGTGACCTGGGAAGGGGTGGGGGTCCGGCTAGCAGTTGTGACCTGGGAAGGTTTGTGACCTGTTAAGGGGGATCTGGGGGGCTTGCCCCCTGGCTAGGGGTTGTGACCTGGGAACTACTAAGTTAGGTTAGGTGGGTTTGTTAGGTTCTGTACCCTTTTACAAATCTCAAAAGTGTTAAATAATCATGTTTGGCCAGTTTTCAGCTATTTACATGAACCATATATTTTTTCAACTGGTTATCTTATGCTTATTTTGCATTTCTGCCCATTATTATTGCTGTAAATCACTCGTTTATGACATTTCCCCACTTGAAAAAAAAAAACCGGTTTCCCACTGGTGTCCCCCATAATTGTCTTTATATAAGGGGATCCAAAAACACTTGAACGGGTGGTTTGCCCCAATAATCAAGGTCAGAAATGCATAGAACACAAGATAACGAGTAGGGAAAATCTATGGTTCATGTATTTGTCTTTAAATTAAAGTATCATATATTTACCCATCAATGGGGGTGTATGTATGATAGCAGCCACCTGTATGTATTATTATGACTAACTTAGAATATGGCAGTGTAGGGGGGGTCGCAGGGGGCCGTTAGGACCAAGAGGAGGGTCACCAAGAACACCATCTCAGCATGGATTTGCAAGGTCATAGACCATGCATTGAATCCAGACCCTCCTCCTTCGCGTCGCCCCAGAGCTCATGACGTCAGGCGTAGCTACGTCCCTGGCATTCAAGAGAAACTTCTCAGTGACGCAGGTTCTTCAAGCTGGGGTCTGGAATCGTCAGACTAAATTCACATCCCACTACCTGCAAGACGTGACCCCAAGGAGAGACTATACGTTCTCTATCGGTCCTGTGGTGGCTGCACAATAGCTGGTTTAAAACCTTAAGCTCCTTATTGGACAATTAGCAGAAGGTTGAGGTCATTGTTACCCAGTTTTAGTCTGTGTGAATGAAAAGGTTTGACTTGTTCTTATTCTTTTCTTCATCCTCCCCTCTCTTGGGGAAAGCAGCATCCTGGGTCAGCTGTGCAAAGGCACAGCTGACCTTAAACCCCTGCAGGTAAACCATGCTCCCTTGTGTACGTAGTATTAAAACTAATACTGTTGCGTTCCCATACCCTAGCGAGGTGGTATTGGGAAATTCTTGGTTTCAACAGTTTTTCCTTCTAAAGACTCGGAATAACTATACCTGGACGGTCACACTTCTATATGTCTCAACACATAGCTTGTGTTGGCTGCGGAAGCATGTTTTAGCGAGGTGCTGGGACTCCTTATTTTTGAGTACTGACATGCTGAGGTAAGGAGCCCTCTGGTAAAGCCAAAAAGCCAGATTGGCAGGGACGTCCACCCTTCCTAATGGGCGAGTCACCCCTAATAAATAGCGTGGTTTGTATTTGTATTTTTCCTAACTATACAAACCTTAGCAATTTATACAAACTTGCCCACCAGCCCTATCCCCCTTGAAGTCCTACCTCCAAGCAAAGCGAGCTACGTCATAGGTGTGTGAGTGGGAGCGGTAGCAAACTACCCTCCCCTACCCCCCGCTAACTAGCGGTGTGGGTAGTTAACCCTCCCTAAACTTCAATGGCACGTCATTTCAGCTACGCTGAAAGTAATACCCCTAATAAATAGCTAAAGTTTGTATAGTTAGGAAAAATATACAAATTATCTACGAATTTGTCATATCGAGAGATATTGCTACATTATTCCTGTTCAGGGTACTTTGCTTCAACCTTCTGACAGCTCCTCAAGTCTTTACAAGATCCTTCACTCTGGTTTCAGGTTAGGCACACACCTGTGGCATTCTTCTATTTCGTTACCTGGAAGATTGGCTGATTCTGGCAGAATTGAAGGAAGCCCTTTTTCTCCGCTAAGACAGACTCTTTTCGTTTTATTTTGATCTAGGGATCCTGGTGAATCTAAATAAGTCTCTGCTAGTGCCCATGCAAAGACACTCATACCTATGAATGGACAAAGCCCTCAGGAAGATTTGTGTGTTTCAGGACAGGATATCCTTACAAAGAAACTTAGCTCTCCCCGTCCTTCAACAACTCCATCTGCTGACACATCATTGGCTGAAACTTCTAAGGTACCTGACATCCTTGGAGCACCTAGTACCTGGTGTTCATCTTCACCTTTGATCGCTTCAGTGGGAGTTGATAGAGCAGTGGTCCCAACATCATGTCCTTCCTCTTATTAGTGCCAATAAGGAAAGAAGCTGTAAGGGACCTATGATGGTTGGAAAAGTCAAACTCCGGAAAGGTTGCCCCCTCTTGACACCTTCCCCGAGTTCCTTTCATTCATGGATATCTCCAAGGAAGGTTGGTGAGCTCGCCTACATTAACCTATGATGTCAGGGCTCCAGTCCGAGCAGGAGCGCTAAGACCAAATACTGTAAATGTCTTAGAGCTGAGAGCAGCCTTCCCAGCTCTCAGCATTTTTTTCTTTTTCTAGCAGGTCACTCAGTAGTGTTGACGAGTAACACAACCACCGTAATGGCTTATATAAACGAGAAAGGAGGTACTGTGTCTCTGCAACTATTCCCCTCTTGTAGTAGAGACTCGTGTGGGTGGAACTTGACTTGAATTCTCTGACAGCTCGCTTCATTTCAGGCAAAAATAAAGTAGTGACAGGCAAATTGAGCTGGAGGAAGCAAGTAGTTGGCTCCGAGTGGTCTTTTTAAGTCCTGGGAGAGCAACAGGAAGAACATCGGGTAAAAGCACATGGTGTTTGAATTGTGACCACTTCCTTGGAATCTTTCAATCTTCCCCTCTCTTTGGCCACAGCTTGAAAGACCTTGCCAGCTGAACTCGATCTTGTTAACCCTTTTACCCCAAGGCTATTTGGAACTTTCCAACCCTTAACCCCCACGCCTTTTTCTTTTCCAAGCACATTTTGCAATATATATTTTTAAATTGCTCTAACAGCCTTAATTTTCATCATAGAGAGGTCATGTTGGTCTCATTCTTTTGGAAAATGCCTGAAGTTTCTCATAAAGTTATCAAAAATATGCAAAAAAAATATAAAAAGCAGTTTTTTGCAAGGACGTACCAGTAAGTCCATGGGGGTAAAGGGATGCGTTTTGTGAAACGTACCAGTACGTCCATTTGGGGTAAAAGGGATAATAGGTAAATCCTACTCAGTTTGGGACAGAAGAGTTTTTCCCTACATTATTTGCAAGGGGGTGTGTAACATAACCAGGCAATCCGGTAATCATATGTGTGTGCCATACTATGTGATTCAAGCAAGCCCATCAAATATCTTTTCTAGATATGCAACAGAGATTTTCAGCTCAGAACAACGATTGAAGCCAGGGCCGTGAACCCGTTGGTATTACTAAACCTCTGGTACACTAGGTGGTAGGATCCTTAACTCTTTCAGTATCCCAGATGCAAGAGTTTTGAGTATCCCAAGTCAAGTTTTCCTCCTGACTAGGATAAGTCTTCTATGTAAAGAACTATGGTTTGTATTTGTGTAGGAGGAAATGACAAATTTTTAAAGTAATTTGGATTTTCCAAACTACAGTATATAAACCCGAGTTCTTTACTTATACTTTCCTGCCAGCACCAACCCCCTAGAAAGTCTCAGTTGCTATTGAAGTGGCATGTCAGTTAGCCAGCAGGGGGCTCTGGCCTCCATACTAAAGAAACTACTTATCGGTTGTTATAATTTTTAACTGCTGTACAGTATTCAAGCTTCTCTGTTATTCTCATATGTAAAGGACTTGGGTTAGTTAGTTAGGAAAAATACAATTGTTCCGTAACTTGAATACAAACCACGCTATTTGAAGTGGGTAATTACTTTCGGCGTAGCTGAAAGGACGAGCCATTAAAATTTTAACGAGGGTTTACTACCCCACCGCTAGTTAGCGGGGGGGTAGGGAGGGTAGTTAGCTACCCTCCCCCCTCACACACCTGTGTTGTAAGCCCACTTTGCCATTTAATCTATGCTTTTTGCTTTTTCTTTTCTAGAGTGTTGTGAAGTTGGCCTCTACAATGAGGAAGTGCCCTGGGTTACCTGACCGCCCTTGTGGGACCTTCATGTCTTCAATAGACACGGATCCACACACCTTATGCCCTTATTGTAGGGGTCAACGGTGTGATAGTGGTAACGTATGTATTGAATGTAGGGAGTGGTCTACCTCCCAGTGGGAGAGGTTTTCCCGGCGCCGGAAGAAGAAGTCCAAACGGGATATTTCTCCTTCAAAGGTTTCTTTGAAGAAGGAAAATCCTAAGGGCTCTTCTTCCGTGGCCCAAACCTCCTCCGAAGCTCCCACTCGGTCGGCTTCTTGCGAGAGGCCGTCGAGTGGTAGCGTAGGCTGTACTTTTGACCGATCTTGGGGTTTGGGAGAGGGAGTTGCCTCCCATAACAAGGCAGCTCCTCCTCCCCCGGGGGAGGATTTAATTATTTTTCCTCATGCTGATGTTAATAATGATGATCTTTTTTAGCTTTGGGCTTCCTTGGGGCTTCGGGGCTCGCCCTCCAAGGAAGCCCTGTTTGACATGATCAGGTTGGGAGCAGCTGTCAAACAGTCACCGGCGGTAGCAGAGGTTGACCTTCTGTCTATTGTCGAGGCTGTTGTGGCAGAGGCTTCCAATGAGTGTGTTCAAACCCCTGCTCCTGTTGTAGCTGAAGGCTTAGCTCCCCCCTCCGAACATCTTTCGAGGGAGGAACCAAGTCCAACGGTCTCTCCTGCGGGTGATTCTCTCCCCCGGGGGAGTTCACTGACTCCTCTTCGGAGGACTGCCGATGGTTTGCCTGCTGCTCGCAGAGGACGTATCAGACGTAAGGCTCGCCTTCCTCTTCGTCGCCGAGGTCTTCCTTCTCCTCACAAGGGTGTTAGGAGGTGCCTCTTCGGATCTTCATCCTCGCAGTCCCCCGCAGAGGAACCTCTTCCTTCAGCTACCGTTCCTGCTACTTCTTTCGACCTGGACCTCTCCGCAGATCGTTCGCGATCTCCTTCTCCTGCCAGACCTGCTGACCTGCTCTCGCCCCTCCTGGCTGCAGATGCGCTGTGGGCGCTAACCCATCCCGTTTTCCAACGGGCACCGGTCCCTTCGGGGCAAAAGGGGCTTTCACATATTGTGTGTAAGTCCCTTAAGCTCCAGGTTTCCCCTGTGCGCCAACGTTCGCCTGCGCGCCAGTGCAGTACTATGTGCGAGCGCCCTCCTGTTGCAGTCTCGTCTCGCCAGCACTCTCCTGCACGCCCACGATCTCCTGCTCGCCCACGATCTCCTGCTCGCCCACGATCTCCTGCTCGCCCGGCAGTTCCAGAGACTACGCGCCCACGATCTCCTGCTCGAACGGACCTCTGCGTACCCTCAGCCTGATGCACGCCATGGACGCCCTCGGTCTCCTGATCGTCACCGATCTCCTGTGCGCCAGCGCTCTCCTGCTCGCCCTCGATCTTCGGATCAGGGCTCCAGAGGGAAGTCTTCATCCTCCCCTGCTCGTCAGCGCTCTCCTCCACGATCGCCGACGCGCCACCGGATCTCGCCTGCTCGCCATCCCTCGCCTACGTGCCGTCGCCCGCAGTCTCCATCGCGCGCCCACTGCCAGAACTTCTGTTCCAGATGAGCGCCCTCCTGCGCGCCCGCGACTCTTTCTTGTAAAGAAGGCGTCTGGAGGCTGGAGACCAGTCATCGACCTCTCAGCTCTGAACAGGTTTGTCAAGCAGACCCCGTTGAGCATGGAGACGGCAGACACGGTCAGACTCGCAGTGAGACTGAGAGACTTCATGTGCACACTGGATCCGAAGGACGCGTACTTCCAGATCCCAATCCATCCGTCTTCAAGGAAGTACCTAAGATTCAGCCTAGACAACAAGATCTACCAGTTCAAGGTGCTGTGTTTCGGTCTCTCAACAGCACCTCAGGTTTTCACCAGAGTGTTCTCCCTGATATCTTCGTGGGCACACACGATCGGCATCTTTCTCCTCCGTTATCTGGACGACTGGCTGATCCTAGCAGACTCGGAGTCAACCCTTCTTCGACACCGAGACAAACTTCTGGGGATTTGCTATGATCTAGGGATCATGGTAAATCTCGAGAAGTGCTTCCTACCCAAAGACTGGTATATCTAGGCATGATATTGGACACCAATCTCCAAAAAGCCTTCCCATCAGACGACAGGATAGCAAGGCTGAGGAAGGTCGCAAGTCCTTTCCTCAGACGAGACAAACTCCCAGCCCAATCGTGGTTACGTCTCCTCGGCCATCTCTCATCCTTGGTCCGTCTAGTTCCCAACGGTCGTCTCAGAATGAGATCCCTGCAATGGCGACTCAAGTCCCGGTGGAGTCAAGGACATGATTCCCCGGATGTCTTGATCCCTATGGGTCTTGCGAAACGGACGGATCTTCAGTGGTGGGTGGCAGACGAGAACCTACGAAAGGGAGTGAATCTTCTTGTCCTCCACCCGGATTTGATGCTGTTTTCGGACGCCTCAAATAAAGGGTGGGGGGCCCACGTTCTAAACTACAGGACCTCAGGTCTGTGGTCAGAATCAGAAAAGTGCCTCCATATAAATCTGCTAGAAATGAAGGCCGTTTTTCTGGCCCTTCAACAGTTCCAACAGCACCTGGCGGGTCACTCTGTGGTTGTGGTGATGAGCGACAACACTACAGTAGTGGCTTACATCAACAAGCAGGGAGGTAACTTTTCAGAACAGCTATCCCATCTTGCAGTAGAGATACTGAGATGGACCGAAGTCCACTCGATTCCACTTTTGGCTCGCTTCATTCCGGGCAAAAGGAATGTGCTCGCCGACAGTCTGAGCAGAGCATCTCAGATACTGAGTACCGAGTGGTCTTTGGATCGTCAAGTAGCCGACAAAGTCCTGACCTAGTGGAGTTCCCCGACTGTGGATTTGTTCACGATAGCGTTGAACTTCAAACTGCCGCTGTACTGCTCCCCAGTCCTGGACCCCAAGGCTCTCTGGCAAGATGCTTTCCAACAACGGTGGGACAACATCGACGTATACGCCTTTCCCCCGTTCCGTCTGATGAGGAGGGTACTCGACAAGACCAGACTATCGGTCAACCTCTCGATGACTCTCATAGCTCAGCTGTGGCATTACGCGGGATGGTTCCCGGACCTTCTGCAACTCCTTAAGGAGCCACCGAGAGAACTCCCTCCTCGACACGAGCTACTCAAACAACCACACGCCAACATCTTTCACAAAGCTGTAGCTTCGCTTCGGCTTCACGACTGGAGACTATCCAGCATCTCCTCGCAGAGAGAGGATTTTCGCAACAAGTTGCGGAAAGGATGTCTGGACACCTGCGAAAGTCATCCTTAGGGGTCTACCAGGTGAAGTGGAGAGTTTTCTGTGGTTGGTGTCGTGGGAGGGGTATCTCTCCACTCGATGTCACTATACCAGCAATAATGGAGTTCTTCGTGTACTTGTGAGAAGAAATGCACCTTTCAGTCTCGGCAGTGAAAGGCTATCGCTCAGCCTTAAGTCTAGCCTTCAGGCTCAAAGGAATGGATATTTCTTCTTCGCTAGAACTTTCCCTACTCATACGTAGTTATGAACTTACCTGCCCTCAGTCGGAAGTGAGACCTCCATGGAACGTGGTTCGAGTTCTCAGGTCTCTTAAGAGACCTCCCTACGAACCATTATGCCAGGCTTCAGATCGCCACCTGACTTGGAAGACGGTGTTCCTACTAGCTTTGGCGTCAGCCAAGCGAGTTAGCGAACTTCATGGTCTCTCGTATGACATCGCCCATTCAAGGGGATGGGGGGAGGTAACATTCAACTTCGTCCCTGAGTTTATTGCCAAGACTCAGAATCCGGGAGCGCCTGACCCTCGGTTCGACTCCTTCCGGATTTCGAGTCTTCGTTCCGTAACAGATGACCCAGACCATCTCCTACTGTGCCCAGTAAGGAGTCTGAGGCTATATCTGAAGAGAACAGCTGCAGTTCGTCCCCAAGTGCAGGCATTGTTTGTTAGCACTGGGAGATCGAAGAGGAGGGTTACCAAGAAAGGCAATCCATCTGTCCCTGAATCCTGACCCTCCTCCATCCCGTCATCCTAGAGCTCATGATGTCAGGGGAGTAGCTACATCCCTGGCCTTCAAGAAGAACTTCTCAGTGACGCAGGTTCTACAAGAAGGGGTGTGGAAGCGTCAAACGACCTTCACAGCCCACTACCTGCAAGACGTGATCCACAGGAGGCTCGATACGTTCTCTATCGGCCCTGTGGTGGCTGCACAACAGCTGGTTTAAACCTCAGGCTCCTTATTGGACAAGTAGCAGAAGGTTGAGAGCATTGTTACCCGGTTTTAGTCTGCATGAAAGAAAAGGTGTGTCTGGCCCTTATTCTTTTCTTAATCCTCCCCTCTCTTGGAGAAAGCAGCATCCTGGGTTCTCTGCACAGCTGACCTCAAACCACTGCAGGTAAACCATGTTCCCTTGTGTTCCTAGTATTAAGTTAATACTGTCGCGTCCCCATACCCTGACGAGGTGGTATTGGGAGAGTCCTAGCCTAAAGTTTCCATCTAAAGAACTTCAGGTCAACTTCCTAGGACGAGTCATACTTTTTTCCTTCACACACGGCTTACGTAGGCCGCAGCCCTTGCATAGCAAGGTGCGAGCGAGATGCAGGGACTCTTTATTGTTGAATGCTGACACACTCAGATAACGAGTCCCCGGTCAAAGCCAAAAGCCAGTATGGCTGGGACTTATTCCACCCTTCCTAAGGGTTAAGTCACCCACTTTAAATAGCTTGGTTTGTATTCCAGTTACGGAACAAATGACAAATACGGAGATACTGTAATTTGTATTTTTCCTAACTATACAAACCTTACCTATTTAATCAAACTTGCCCGCCAGCCCTGTCCCCCATGAAGTCCTACCTCTAAGCAAAGTGAGCTTACAACACAGGTGTGCGAGGGGGGAGGGTAGCTAACTACCCTCCCTACCCCCCCGCTAACTAGCAGTGGGGTAGTAAACCCTCGTTAAAATTTTAATGGCTCGTCCTTTCAGCTACGCCAAAAGTAATTACCCACTTTAAATAGCTAAGGTTTGTATAGTTAGGAAAAATACAAATTATCTCCGAATTTGTCTTATTATTTAAAGAATTTTGTCATTTTAAAGTTGTTTACACTCGTGTTGTTCTGATTAATAGCTATTTTACTGTGCAGATTTTATTTTGATTTTATTCTCTACTTACATAAGTTGATGTAATGTAACCAAAATTCCTTCCTAATATATGATTTTTTTTTTTTCAGAGAAGCTGTATTTTAGTCAGTGATGCTTGAACTGCTGTGCAAGTAGTTTGATTTGGCTCACAAATTTATCATGCCAGAAGTAATTCTCAATGGAGTTCCGGTTCGATTTCCATTTGAACCTTATGAGGTTCAGAAAACATACATGTCGAAAGTTATTGAATGTTTACAAACGGTATGTTGAGCAGTATTGTCCTGTTCTGTATACAGTGTCCTTATTCTGAAATATTTTGTAAGGCTCAACAGTATATTCTAAGGATCTTATTTTGCAGCATAAAAGCCATGCCATTTTAGAACAGTGATTTGTTCCGTAACTGGAATACAAACCACGCTATTTAATAGGGGTATTACTTTCGGCGTAGCTGAAAAACGAGCCATTAATTTTTAACGAAGGTTTACTACCCACCCGTTAGTTAGCGGGGATAGGGGAGGGTAGCTTGCTACCCCCACCTTTCACACACCTGTGCTTGAGCTCACTTTGCTCAGATGGTGGTCAGATGTGTCCGCTCTCGTCCTCGCCGTCATTTGGCTGCCATTTAATTGCTTTTGTCTTTTCTTTTTCTTGTTCTGTATATGTGAAGTTAGCCTCTGCAATCATGCGCACCTGCCCTGGGTTTCCCGACCGCCCCTGTGGAACATTCATGTCGGCGGTCGAGACTGATCCTCATGCCCTTTGTCCTTCTTGTAGGGGCCAACAGTGTGATAACAACAGCAAGTGTAGTGAGTGTAGGGAGTGGTCTACCTCCCAGTGGGAGAGGTTTTTGCGACGATGGAAGAATAAGTCCAAATGGGATATTTCTCCTTCGAAGGTTGCTTCAAAAGGAGAAAAACCCAAGGCCTCATCTTCCGTTGCCCAAACCTCCTCCGAAGCTCCCACTCGGTCAGTCTCTTTTGAGAGACCGTCGAGTGGTAGCGTAGACCGATGTATTGTTAACCAACCTCGGGACTCGAGAGATGACGTAGCTTCCCCTAGCGAAGCTGCTTCACCTCTCCCCCCGGTGGAGGATATGTCACTAACCTCCCTTTTTCAGCTTTGATCCTCCTTGGGGCTTACGGGTTTGCCCTCCAAGGAGGTTTTCCTTAACTACATCCGATTGGGTGCCGCTGCCAAGCAATCGTCGTCACCTTCAGAGTTTGATCCTCTGTCTCTTGTCAACGTTGTGGTGTCAGAGGTATCCAATGCGGTATCACCCATCACCTCTGCCACTCCAAACTCTAAGGTAGCTGACGGCTTAGTTTCTCCCGTTCCATCGTCAGTCTCACCTGCTAGTGTTTCTCCCCCTCGGGAGAGTTCACTTACAGAGACTCCTATTTGGAGAACTGCAGAAGGTCAGCTTGCTGATCCAACGTCCTCCAGAGGGACCGTTCGTCGGAAGGCTCACCTTCCTCTTCGCCATAGAGGCCTTCCTTCACCTGCGGTGAGGAGGCGCCTCTTTGGTTCAACGTCTTCGATGCAGTCCACCGCAGAGGAACCTCGAGACCAATCATCCATCACTGCTCCTGCATTGGTCCTGGACCTTTCTGCAGATCGTTCGCGATCTCCTTTGGTGGAAGGTAGTCCCTATAAAGGACACGTCGACCTTCCATCCGACAGACCTACCGACCTGCCGTCGCCATTTCTACATGCCTAACAAGGCTCCACCAAAGCACGCTATTGCGCGCCAACAACATACGCGCTACACGCCAACGAGACCTGACGAACGCTCCTTGGTAGCTCGTCAGGCCCCATCACTAAACCCTAACACAGGGCATCAAGGGCGTATGCGCCAACGTGCGCATACGCTCCATCACGCGCTATGCGTGCCCTCATGTGCATATGCGCCCACGTTTTCCTGCACAAACTGTGCCCACGCGCCAACATTCTCCTACACGCGAGCGCCATTATTCTCCCACGCGCGAGCGCCATTATTCTCCCTCGCGCAAGCATCGATATCCTCCCATGCGCGAGACTACTGAACGACGCACGGTAAGGTTGCCATCATGTCATTCCCCTCCCCGCAAGCGCATACCACCGCGCATTGTGGGAGAAGGGAAACATCCAGAGGGGTCCAGGATCCCAAAGCCACCACAGGCGAACCCACCAATGATGGTGACTCCTCCCAGGGAGCCTTCAATCCACGTCCCTTCAAAGGGTATGTCTGACAGCGCGTCCCACCCAACAGCTTTGGTTCGGTGCACTGATCAGAGCAGTAAAGCAGGCTTTCAAGCTTGTCTTCTCTGATTTGGGACACAGAACCATGGCTGCTTCTACCCTTTTGAAGAGAAAAAGAGGAGTTCCAGACGCGGCACTTCCCCAAGGGTGAAACTGACTCCACGCAGACCTTCGAGGCAGGTTCCTCCTTTCCCTCAGACTGCCTCTCCTTCCCTTTCGGATGAAGATTTCCCGTCCCCAAGGGAATCACGTGAAGATAGACTTTCCCCCATCGCACCAATGGGGGAAGCCTCTCCTCGCCCCGAGGGGTCTACTCAGTCGGGGATTGAAAGGAACATGCCACTCTCGTCAATGTTGGAGTCCTACATCCTTCCCAGGAAGGAATCTAAGGAGTCCAAAACATTGCTGAAGTCCTCTACTAGGACTAGGATAGAGCCAGCTAGCCACTCGGCGAATGTCCGCGACTCTCCTCAAGAAGAGCCTTTGGGGATAGAAGGAGACTTCGCTGCAAGTCCTACAGTAGGAGGAGACCAGCAGGAGTCAGAACATGCGTTTTGGCAAGTTCTGACTCTGAGGGCTCTCGGCGGGTTCTCCGACCCAGAGATTTATGAGGGCTCTCGACGGGTTCTCCGACCCAGAGATCCCTCCTCGAGAGGGCAAGGACACTGTCTTGGACCGTATCTTTGGTACTCGGAAACTCTCCAAGACCAGTGCAGCACTGCCCTGGTCTTAAGGGGTTAAGAGTACTAGGGAAAAGTTCTCGCAACAGCTCTCCGAGATGTCCTCCTCCAACCGTTCCGGTGCCACTAACAAGCTCCTCCCACCTCCTCGCGTACACCAGAGGAGGTACTTTGAGATCCTGGAGGAGCCTTGTTTAGCTCTCCCTCTCCAACCGGCTGGTCTAATTCTCGGCAGCTGAGATCCTCAACCAGGAGAAAGTTGCGAAGTGTGCTTTCGATATCTGGTTGGGGACCTTAGGTATCCTGATAAGTTATGAGGACTTCTCCAAAGAACGTACCAGGAAAGCTATGGAAACCTTCCTTCTCTCAGGTACTCGCACGATCGAGTTTCTGGCCCACCAAGTCTCGAACTTGTGGGCAAATACCATCCTGAAACGTCGGGACGCAGTAGCTGAGAGATTCCATCAGAAGGTCCCTAGCGCTGGGATCAATAGGCTCAGACATTCCTCCCTAGAGCGATCCGTCTTGTTTGAGCCTAAGGATGTGGAACATGCTGCTGAGAGGTGGAGGAAGTCTCATCAAGACTCCCTCCTTCATAGGGCTTTAACATCCAAGCCCTATAAGCCTCCAGCATCACAGCAGTCCCGTCCAGTCAAGACCACTACGACGACAACAGCAGCGAAGACCTTGGTGTTTAACCCCTCTCCTGTCAAAGAAAGGAAAGGCAAATAGTCCTCCCGGGAAGGCAAGAATCCTAGAGGGAGCAGCCGAGGCCGCAAACACTAGAATAGGCAGTCCCCCTGATGTCCACCAGTGGGGGGATGCCTACAAAGTTGCTCAAACAGGTGGAAGCAACTCGGGGCCGATTCCTGGACAATCTCCGTGATCAGTCTAGGATATCGCGTCCCGTTCATAACATCTCTACCTCCCCTGACCAGGAATCCTGTGTCATTGAACTCCCTTGCCATGGGATCGCCAAGGGGGCAAGCCCTTTGGGCAGAAGTCCACACCCTGTTGAAGAAGAGCGCTCTCCAAGAGGTCCTCGACTGATTCCCAGGCTTCTTCAGTCGACTCTTTCTTGTGAAGGAGTCTGGAGACTGGAGACCAGTCATCGACCTCTCAGCTCTGAACAAGTTTGTCAAACAAACTCCGTTCAGCATGGAGACGGCGGACACGGTCAGACTAGCAGTAAGACCACAAGACTTCATGTGCACACTGGACCTAAAGGACCCGTACTTCCAGATCCCAGTCCATCCGTCTTCAAGGAAGTACTTAAGATTCAGCCTAGACAACAGAAAGTATCAGTTCAAGGTGCTGTGCTTCGGTCTCTCCACAGCACCACAAGTCTTCACCAGAGTGTTCACCCTAGTATCGTCTTGGGCACACAGGATCGGCATCCATCTCCTCCGTTATCTGGACGACTGGTTAATCCTAGCAGACTCGGTGTCGACCCTTCTTCAACACCGAGACAAACTTCTGAGACTTTGCCAAGATCTGGGGATCATGGTAAATCTCGAGAAGTCTTCACTGCTTCCCTCTCAAAGACAGGTATACCTAGGCATGATTATAGACACCACTCTCCACAAGGTCTTCCCATTAGAGGACAGGATAGCAAGGCTGAGGAAGGTCGTAAGACCTTTTCTCAGACGAGAACTTCCAGCCCAATCGTGGTTACGTCTCCTCGGTCACCTTTCATCGCTGGCCCGTCTAGTTCCCAATGGTCGCCTCAGGATGAGAATCCCTCCAGTGGTGACTGAAGTCCAGGTGGAATCAAGCGTAAGACTCCCCGGACATCCAGATCCCCATGGGACCAGCGGAACTGACGGGTCGCCAGTAGTGGGTGGCAGACGAGAACCTACGAAAAGGAGTGGATCTGATTTGATGCTGTTTTTGGATGCTTCAAAAAAAAGGTTGGGGCCCCACGTGCTGCACCACACGACCTCAGGCCTCTGGTCAAGAGTCAGAAAAGTACCTCCACATAAATCTCCTAGAGACGAAGGCCGTCTTTCTAGCCCTTCAACAGTTCCAACAGTACCTGAAAAGTCACTCTGTGGTGGTGAAGAGCGACAACACCACAGTAGTGGCCTACATCAACAAACAAGGAGGTACTTTTTCGCAGCAACTTTCCCATCTTGCAGTAGAGATACTGAGATTGGCCGAAATCCTCTCAATACCACTATCAGCACACTTCATTCCGGGCAAGAGGAATGTGCTCGCCGACAACCTGAGCAGAGCATCTCGGATAGTGAGCACTGAGTGGTCTTTGGATCATCTAGTAGCCAACGAAGTCGTGGCTTTGTGGGATTTCCGACTGTGGACCTCTTCGTAATGGCCCTGAACTTCAGGCTCCCGCTGTACTGTTCCCTATTCCCAGACCCCAAGGCTCTCTGGCAAGATGCTTTCCAACAACGGTGGGACAACATCGACGTTTACGCCTTTCCCCCGTTCTGTCTGATGAGGAGGGTACTCGACAAGACGAGAACATCGGTCAATCTTTCAATGACCCTCATAGTTCCGCTATGGCATCATGCAGAATGGTTCCCGGACCTTCTGCAACTCCTAACGGAGCCACCGAGAGAACTCCCTCCATGACACAATCTACTCAAACAACCACGTGCCAACATCTTCCACAAAGCCGTAGGTTCACTACAGCTTCACGCCTGGAGACTATCCAGCATCTCCTCTCTGAGAGAGGATTTTTGCAACAAGTTGCGATCAGGATGTCTGGACACCTGCGAAAGTCTTCAGCAGCAGTCTACCAGGCAGTGGAAAGTCTTCTGTGGTTGGTGTCGTGGAAGGGGTATCTCTCCACTCTGAGTTCCTTGTGTATTTGCGTGAAGAAATGCGCCTTTCAGTTTTGGCAGTGAAAGGCTATCGTTCAGCCTTAAGTCTCGCCTTTAGGCTGAAAGGAATGGCCATTTCCTCATTGCTAGAACTTTCTCTACTCATACGTAGTTATGAACTTACCTGCCCTCAGTCGGAAGTGAGACCTCCCCCATGGAACGTGGTTCGAGTTCTCAGGTCTCTTAAGAGACCTTCCTATGAACCATTACGCCAGACATCAGATCGCCACCTAACCTGGAAGACTGTGTTCCTGCTAGCTTTGGCCTCAGCCAAGCGAGTCGGCGAACTTCATGGTCTCTCGTATGACATTGCCCATTCAAGGGGATATGGGGAGGTAACGTTCAGCTTTGTTCCTGAGTTTATTGCTAAGACTCTGAATCCAGGAGTAGCGGATCCTTGATTCGACTACTTCCGGATTTCTAGTCTCCGTACTGTAACAGAAGACCCAGACCATCTCTTACTATGCCCAGTAAGGAGCTTGAGGCTGTACCTCAAAAGAACAGCCGCAGCCCATCCTTGTGTGCCAGCACTATTCGTCAGCACAGGAAGGACTAAGAGGAGGGTCACCAAGAACACCATCTCTTCATGGATTCGCAGGGTCATTGACCTGGCACTGAATCCAGACCCTCCTCCGTCACGTCGCCCCAAAGCACATGATGTCAGGGGCATAGCTATGTCCCTGGCCCTCAAGAGAAATTTTTCAGTGACGCAGGTTCTTCAAGCTGGGGTGTGGAAACGTCAAACAACGTTCACATCCCACTACCTGCAAGAAGTGACCCACAGGAGACTCGATACGTTCTCTATTGGTCCTGTGGTGGCTGCACAACAGCTGGTTTAAAACCTCAGGCTCCTTATTGGACAAGTAGCAGAAGGTTGAGGGCATTGTTACTTGGTTTTAGTCTGCATGAATGAAAAGGTTTGACTGGCCCTTATTCTTTTCTTCATCATCCCCTCTCTTGGGGAAAGCAGCATCCTGGGTTCTCTGCATAGCTGACCTCAAACCACTGCAGGTAAACCATGCTCCCTTGTGTTCCTAGTATTAAGATTAATACTGCTATGTCCCCATACCTTGACAAGGTGGTATTGGAAAACTCCTAGTCTACAAGTTTCCATCTAAAGAACTTCAGAACAACTTTCTAGGACGAGTCACACAGCTTGCATAGGCCGCAAACCTTGCGTAGCAAGGTTTTAGCGAGGTGCAGGGACTCCTTATTTCTTGGGTGCTTACACACTCAAATAAGGAGTCTCCGGGCAAAGGCAAAAGCCTGAGTGGCTGGGACGTCCACCTTTCCTAATGGGTGAGTCACCCCTATTAAATAGCGTGGTTTGTATTCCAGTTACGGAACAAATGACAAATTCGTAGATAATTTGTATTTTTCAATATTAATCTTACCCGATAATCATGTAGCTGTCAACTCCGTTGCCCGACAGAATTCTACGGACGGGATACGCCAGCGATCGCTATACAAGAGGGGGGTGTACTCACCAGCGCCATCTGTGGTCAGGTACTCCAGTACTTCTTGACAACACCACCTCAATTTTTCCTCTGTCGTGCTTCCGGCAAGACCTACATGGATACGCTTATGATTTTGGAGTCTTTGTTCACGGTTTTGGTGAAGTATTGCTCTGAGATTTCAGCTTTCGCTATACAGGAAGCTTTTTCCTTAGCTTAGATAGCTTTTGGATTGATTTTGATTAATGGTATAACGATCTTTGCTTTAATTTGGAATCCCCCCTTGACTGTTCTCTGATTCAAGATGTCCGACCATTCTCAAGCTCCTCCCCAAAGACGATGTAGGACTTGTATTAGGCGTCTTCCGAAGGCCTCGG
>NC_090752.1:34350303-34403264 GCF_036898095.1 Palaemon carinicauda
GCCATTCAGCATACTGCTTTATCGTTACCTCTCGCTTCTCAACACTCAGGTGATGAGGTTTCTGAGGATGAAGCGGCTCACCTGGATAATCCTTCATCTGATGTGGAGGAACCCAAGTCATTGCCACCCTCCATTGACTTTCGCAAGGTCCTTACTCTTTTCAGAGAGTTATACCCTGAACACTTTGTTTCTGCTACCCCTCGTTCTCCTCCATCCGAGTTCTCTCTAGGCATGCAACCTGTTAAGTCTGCCTACACTAAGCTTGTCTTCGCCAGATCGTCAAAGAGAGCTTTGAGAATGTTAGGGGATTGGTTGCAGTCCAAGCAGCAACTGGGAAAGACGTCTTTTATGTTTCCGCCTCCTAAGCTGGCTTCTAAGGCGGGCGTCTGGTATGCCACGGGAGAGGAACCAGGCTTGGGGGTCCCTGCCTCTGCCCAGGCTGACTTCTCAAGTTTGGTTGACTCTCCACGAAGGTCGGCTATGAGACGCTCTAAGGTCTGCTGGACCTTTTCTGACCTGGACCACTTCTTAAAGGGAGTCTTTCGCGCCTTTGAAATTTTTAATTTCCTCGATTGGTGCCTGGGGGCCTTGAGCAAGAAGACTGCCCCTTCTGACAAAGACTCGGCCATGCTGATTATGTCCTGTATGGACAAAGCAATTCGCGATGGTTCCGGCGAACTTGCCTCTATGTTTGTATCGGGAGTCCTCAAGAAAAGGGAACAACTTTGCTCCTTCCTTTCCACTGGTATCACCTCTTGCCAAAGGTCACAGTTACTTTTTGCTCCTCTTTCTAAGTTCCTGTTTCCTGAGGATCTTATCAAGGAAATGTCTGCGGCTCTTATACAGAAGGATACGCATGACCTCGTGGCCTCTTCAGCACGGAAGGCTAAGGTTGCACCTTCAGTACCAAGAACTTACCGCACCCCAGTGGCTGATACTCCTGCTACCAGATTTATTCCGCCTTTCGTGGCAGAGCCCCCAGCCGAGGAAGTACCCGCCCAGACGGTCACAGGGGCAGGTCCAAGAAAGGTACCAAGTCTTCGAAAAGCAAACATTGACTCTCCTCCTCTCCAGACAGCCGTAGGAGCCAGACTCAAGACCTTCTGGCAAGCTTGGGAAAGAAGAGGTGCAGACGCCCAGTCTGTCAAGTGGCTAAGGGAGGGTTACAGGATCCCATTCTGCCGCAATCCCCCTCTGACCACTTCTCCCATCAACCTCTCTCCCAACTACAAGGAAAAGGACAAGAGGCTAGCGTTACATCAAGAGGTGTCGCTCCTGTTACAGAAGGAGGCAGTGGTGATAGTCCGGGATCATCAATCCCCGGGCTTTTACAACCGTCTCTTCCTGGTGGCCAAGAAGACAGGAGGTTGGAGACCGGTGCTGGACGTCAGTGCGCTCAATGCTTATGTCACCAAGCAGACGTTCACTATGGAGACGACGAAGTCGGTCCTAGCAGCGGTCAGGCAGGAGGACTGGATGGTCTCGTTGGATCTGAAAGACGCCTACTTTCACGTCCCCATTCATCCAGACTCCCAACCTTTTCTGAGATTCGTTTTTGGAAAGGTTGTGTACCAATTCCAAGCCCTGTGTTTTGGCCTAAGCACGGCACCTATGGTGTTTACGCGACTGATGAGGAATATTGCCAAATTCCTCCACTTGGCGGACATCAGAGCCTCCCTTTATTTAGACGACTGGCTTTTAAGAGCCCCCACAAGTCGTCGCTGTCTGGAGAGTCTCAGATGGACTTTGGACTTGACCAAGGAACTGGGTCTTTTGGTCAACTTAGAGAAGTCCCAGCTTATTCCTTCCCAAACCATCGTTTACCTGGGAATGGAGATTCGGAGTCAAGCTTTTCGGGCTTTTCCGTCGGCCCCAAGAATCAACCAAGCCCTAGAGTGCATCCTGAGCATGCTGAAGAGGAACAGATGCTCGGTGAGACAGTGGATGAGTCTAACAGGGACCCTGTCATCGTTAGCCCTGTTCACCGAGTTAGGGAGACTCCACCTCCGCCCCCTTCAATACCATCTAGCAGCTCACTGGGACAAGAATATGACGCTCGAAGCGGTCTCTATTCCTGTTACCAAAGAGATGAAGACCACTCTCATGTGGTGGAAGAGCAACATCCTTCTCAAGGAGGGTCTCTCGTTAGCTGTTCAGACCCCCAATCTTCATCTCTATTCGGACGCATCAGACTCGGGCTGGGGCGCGACCTTGGACGGACAGGAATGCTCGGGAACATGGAACAAGGAACAGGAAACGCTTCACATCAATTGCAAGGAGTTGTTGGCAGTACATCTGGCCTTAATGAACTTCAAGTCCCTCCTGCTAAGCAAGGTGGTGGAGGTGAACTCCGACAACACCACAGCCTTGGCGTACATCTCCAAGCAGGGAGGGACTCATTCGAGGAAGCTGTACGAGATAGCAAGGGACCTCCTCATTTGGTCAAGAAGTCGAAACCTCACGCTGGTAACGAGATTCATTCAAGGCAATATGAATGTCTCGGCAGATCGCCTCAGCAGGAAGGGTCAAGTCATCCCCACAGAATGGACCCTTCACAAGAACGTGTGCAACAGGCTTTGGGCCTTGTGGGGTCAGCCAACGATAGATCTGTTCGCTACCTCGATGACCAAGAGGCTCCCATTGTACTGTTTCCCAGACCCGGCAGCAGTTCACGTGGATGCTTTTCTGCTGGATTGGTCCCACCTCGATCTATATGCATTCCCGCCGTTCAAGATCATCAACAGAGTTATTCAGAAGTTCGTCTCTCACGAAGGGACACGGCTGACGTTGGTTGCTCCCCTTTGGCCTGCAAGAGAATGGTTCACAGAGGTACTGCAATGGCTGGTCGACGTTCCCAGGACTCTCCCTCTAAGAGTGGACCTTCTACGTCAACCTCACGCAAAGAAGGTACACCCAAGCCTCCACGCTCTTCGTCTGACTGCCTTCAGACTATCGAAAGACTCTCTAGAGCTAGAGGCTTTTCGAAGGAGGCAGCCAGAGCGATTGCCAGAGCAAGGAGGATATCCACTCGCAGAGTCTATCAATCCAAGTGGGAAGTCTTCCGAAGCTGGTGCAGAGCCAATGCAGTTTCCTCTACCAGTACCTCTGTAACCCAAGTTGCTGACTTCCTGTTGCATCTTAGGAATGTTAGATCTCTTTCGGCTCCTACGATAAAAGGGTACAGAAGTATGTTGGCAACAGTTTTCCGCCACAGAGGCTTGGATCTTTCCTCCAACAAAGATCTACAGGACATCCTTAAGTCTTTCGAGACCTCTAAAGAACGTCGCTTGTCCACTCCAGGCTGGAATCTAGACTTAGTCTTAAGGTTCCTTATGTCTCCTAGATTTGAACCTCTCCAGTCAGCCTCTTTCAAAGACCTTACTCTCAAAACTCTTTTCCTCGTCTGCCTTGCTACAGCCAAAAGAGTTAGTGAGGTTCACGCCTTCAGCAGGAACATAGGATTCACATCCGAAACAGCTACATGTTCCTTACAGCTCGGGTTTTTGGCAAAAAATGAACTTCCTTCACGTCCTTGGCCTAGGTCGTTCGAAATTCCTAGCCTTTCCAACATGGTGGGTAACGAGCTAGAGAGAGTTCTTTGCCCTGTCAGAGCTCTAAAGTACTATCTTAAAAGGTCAAAACCTATACGAGGACAATCAGAGGCCTTATGGTGTGCCATTAAGAAACCTTCGATGCCTATGTCCAAGAACGCAGTTTCGTATTACATAAGGCTTCTGATTAGAGAAGCTCATTCTCACATGAAGGATGAAGACCTTGCTTTGCTGAAGGTAAGGACACACGAAGTGAGAGCTGTGGCTACTTCGTTGGCCTTCAAACAGAACCGTTCTCTGCAGAGTATTATGGATGCAACCTATTGGAGGAGCAAGTCAGTGTTTGCATCATTCTATCTCAAAGATGTCCAGTCTCTTTACGAGAACTGCTACACCCTGGGACCATTCGTAGCAGCGAGTGCAGTAGTAGGTGAGGGCTCAGCCACTACATTCCCTTAATCCCATAACCTTTTTTAACCTTTCTCTTGAATGCTTTTATTGTTGTTTTTGGGTTGTTACGGTAGGCTAAGAAGCCTTCCGCATCCTAGTTGATTTGGCGGGTGGTCAATTCTTTCTTGAGAAGCGCCTAGGTTAGAGGTTGTGTAGAGGTCCTTTAGTATGGGTTGCAACCCTTTATACTTCAGCACCTTAGAGTTGTTCAGCCTCCTAAGAGGAACGCTGCGCTCAGTAAGGAAGACGAACTTATTAAAGGCAGAGTAATGGTTCAAGTCGACTTCCTTACCAGGTACTTATAATTTCATTGTTATTTTAAATAACTGATAATATGAAATACGGGATACTTAGCTTCTTGATTAACATGTACACTGGTTTTCACCCACCTCCCTGGGTGTGAATCAGCTACATGATTATCGGGTAAGATTAATATTGAAAAATGTTATTTTCATTAGTAAAATAAATTTTTGAATATACTTACCCGATAATCATGATTTAATTGACCCACCCTTCCTCCCCATAGAGAACCAGTGGACCGAGGAAAAAATTGAGGTGGTGTTGTCAAGAAGTACTGGAGTACCTGACCACAGATGGCGCTGGTGAGTACACCCCCCTCTTGTATAGCGATCGCTGGCGTATCCCGTCCGTAGAATTCTGTCGGGCAACGGAGTTGACAGCTACATGATTATCGGGTAAGTATATTCAAAAATTTATTTTACTAATGAAAATAACATTTTTCCTAACTATACAAACCTTAGCTATTTAACTAAACTTGCCCGCCAGCCCTATCCCCCTTGAAGTCCTACCTACAAGCAAAGTGAGCTCAAGCACAGGTGTGTGAGAGGGGTGTGGGTTAGCAAGCTACCCTCCCCTACCCCCGCTAACTAGCGATTGGGGTAGTAAACCCTCGTTAAAAATTAATGGCTCGTCATTTCAGCTACGCCAAAAGTAATACCCGTAATAAATAGCTAAGGTTTGTATAGTTAGGAAAAATACAAATTATCTACGAATTTGTCATGTTTGGTGTTTATTGTTAGGATTTCTTATTTGCCAAAATTTTTATAAAAACAAAATGTAATTATATATATTTGGGAGTTTGAACTTGGTGGTATGGTATTCTTAATGTAGTTTGTGAATCCTGATACTTTACCTTATTTCATGGATTTAAGGAATACTCATATGCAGTATACCCCTCATCTCAGGTGCACAGTATAATATTTTTTCTGTTTAAATCTTCAATATGATGATACCCTTTTGCCTTTTACTCATATCTGCTCATCTTTTCCAAAACACAGTTTATGGTTTTACTTCAAATTTGAAAGTTATAGATAATTCAATTTTATTCAAGTAAGATGCGCAATTTAACTGTATGCTAGTAAAATGTGTAATTTAATCGTATTCTTGTAAAATGTGCAATTTAATTGTATCCAAGTAAAATGTGCAGTTGTTCCATAACTGGAATACAGACCTATGCCATTTATTAGGGGTATTATTTTGGGCGAAGCTGAAAGGATGAGCTTTTAAAATTAGCGAGAGTTAACTACCCATCCTGCCAGTTAGCGGGGGTTAGGGGCGGGTAGCTTGCTACCCCTCTCACTCTCACACCTGTGATTGAGCTCACTTTGCTTTTGGCATGGATGGTGAAAGGTCGTTGCCGCTCTTAATCCTCACCAAATTTTTGGACTGCCATTAATGCTTTTTGTGCTCTTTCTTTTTATTAGTATGCCTTAACTAATGCCGACCAAGCATACTTGCCCTGGACGTGAGGGCCGCCCCTGTGGCACTTTCATGTCTGCTGAGGACACCGATCATCTCAGCCTTTGCCCTTTCTGCAGAGGTAAATAGTGTGATAGTGATAATAAGTGTATTGAGTGTCGGGAGTGGTCTGCCTCCCAGTAGGAAAAGTTTGGGCGACGGCAGAAGTCTAAACGTGCTTCTTCTTCCTTTTCCTGACTTTCCTCCGAAGCTCCTGCTCGTTTGGTCTCTTCCAAGCGACCAATGAGTAGTAGCGCAGGCCCTTTAACAAATGGTCAACCTCGGTCCTCGAGAGACCGTGTCGCTTTCCATAGTGAAGCGGCCCTACCTCTACCCCTTAGGGAATCCATGACTCTTTCTCCCTTCTTACAGGTGTGGTCATCCTTGGGGTTACCGGGTCCGCCCTCTAAGAATAACCAGCTGCAGCTCCTTTGCCATGGTGCTAGTGTGCAGCCCTCGTCGACATCAGAGGTGGATCTTCTTGCTTGTGTCGACGTCATTGTGTCAAAGGCATCGTCCGCTACCCATCCTGCCGACGCCTCTGCCCCTTCGAATTCTTCCGCCGTTACTTAAGAGTGCCCCCCCCCCCCCCACCCCCCCCCCGCGAGTGTTTCTCCCCCTCAGGGGAGTTCACACATAGAAACTCCTCTTCGGAGGACTGCTGCTGCTGAAGGTCAGCTTGCTGACCCACCTACTCCCAGAGGGCGTCATCGTGGACGTCTTTCTCGTCGTGCTCGCCCTCCTCTTTGCCTTAGACGTGCACCTTCACCAAGAAACACCTCTTTGGCTCTTCAGCTTCGTCAACGTTGTGAAGCCTCCTCATCAGTCGTCTTTTGGCCCTCGAACTTCACCTGCACCTGGACCTTCTTCCCACGACGCTGTCGCTAGTCTTGCTCGATCCCCTTTGGTGGATGCCCGTCCTTCCAAAGGACATCCCTTCTCGCCGATCTTCTGTGACTTGCCGTCCTCCTGACTTGCGGTCTCCATTCCTGTCTCCTCCAGTAATACATCAGCCTGCTCGCCATGTAACCATGCGTCATTCACCTGGGCGTCAGCCTACTACACTTCATCCTCATACGCGATTGTCACCAATGCTTTGTCAACAACCAACGCGTCGTTCGCCAGCCACCCAGGTCCCTGCGCAACACTCTCCTGTCCGTCAGCGCATGTACGTGCCAACGAATCGTGCTCCAGCTGCGCACCAGCGATCGCCTACATGCCAGCGCTCATTAGCACGTCAGCGCGCCAACGCTCTACAGTGCGTCAGCGCTCTCCTGTGCACCAGCATTCTCAGGCACGCCAGCGCTCCCCAGCTCATCAACGCTCTTCAAAGTATCAGCATTTTCCAGCTTTCCAGGAGGCCGGCGCTTACCAACGCTCTGCCCTAGATTATGTCTTTGGCACTCAGAAGCCCTCAAAGGCCAGTGCAGTTTAGCCCTGGTCCCAGGGGCTGAAGAGTGCTCGGGCTGAGATCTCCCAACAGCTCTCTGACTTCTCCTCCTCCTCATCGTTTGGGCTCTTCTACCAAGCTCTTCCCACCTCCTCGCGTCCAGCAGAGGAGATACTTTGAGGTCTTGGACAAGCTTTGACCAGTTTTTTCACTCCACCACTCTCTGGAAGGGCTAACCAAGGGGGTTTCTATAGAGAAACTCCAACCATCAGGCCGCTTTCTCGGCAGTAGAGATCTTCAATCAGGAGAAGGTTAGAAGTATGCCATGCGGGCTTCTTCGTGGCTTGAGCTTTGGTTGGGGGCCCAGGAAATCCTAGTATGGACAGAGGATTTTTCCAAAGAAAGTACACTACTAGGAAGGCTATGGAAACCTTCCTCCTCTTAGGTTCTCGCACCATGGAGTTTCTTGCCCACCAAGTCTTGAACTTTTGGGCAAATAACCATCCTGAAACGTTGAAATGCAGTGTCTGAGAGGTTCCATCAGCAGGTCCCTAATGCCGAGATCACTAGGCTCAGGAACTCCTCTCTAAAGGGATCCTCCTTATTTGAGCCGAAGAGCGTGGAACAGGCTGCAGAGAGATGGAGGAAGTATCACCTGGACCTCTGCCTCCATAGGACCTTAACATCCAGGCACTACAAATCTCCAGCTCCTCAGCAGTCTCATCCAGCCAAGACGTCAACGAGCCAGACGACAGAGAAGCATAATATGTCTAAGAAGCCCTTTCTGACCAAGGACAAGAAAGGCACAAAGTCCTCAGGGGAGGAAAATATCTTAGGAACGGATGCAGCCGCAAATGCTTGGATAGGTATTCCCCCTCTTGTCCGCCAATGGGGGCATGCCTGTAAAGTTGCTGGGACAGTTGGAAGGAACTTGGGCCGATCCCTGGACAGTCTCTGTAATTCTTTCAGGATATCGCGTCCCGTTCACGTCATCTTTCCCTCCCCTGATCAGGAATCCGGGTGTCGGTAGACTCCTTTGCAATGTGATCAGAAAAAGGGATAGCCCTCCGAGCAGAAGTGCAGACCATGTTGAAGAAGGGCACTCTCTAGGAGGTCCTCGACGAGTCCCCAGGCTTCTTCTGTTGACTTTCTTGTAAAGAAGGCATCTGGAGACCTGGAGACCAGTCATCGACCTCTCATCTCTGAACGAGTTTGTCAAACAAATTCCGTTCAGCATGGAGATGGCGGACACGGTCAGACTAGCAGTAAGACTACAAGACTTCTTGTGCACACTTGACCTAAAGGACGCGTACAGTGAACCCTCGTTTATCGCGGTAGATAGGTTCCAGACCCGGCCGCGATAGGTGAAAATCCGCGAAGTAGTGACACCATATTTACCTATTTATTTAACATGTATATTCAGACTTTTAAAACCTTCCCTTGTACGTAGTACTGTTAACAAACTACCCTTTAATGTACAGAACACTGAATGCATGTACTACAGTACCCTAAACTAAAACAGGCACAAATATTAAAGGCGATTTTATATCATGCGTTTCCTAAACGCCAAAAAGCCCGATAAAAAATGGCAACCCATGTTTTGTTTACGTTTATCTCTGATCATAATGAAGAAACAAACGCATTTACACATCTGTGTATAGGTTAGTTTTTGCATCGATTACATTGATTATTCAGTACAGTATGTTGATTTTGTTATTACCAATGTTTTACTTAATTTTTCTTAGGATTTCCAAATGAAATGTTTTTCATTATGACGCCGCCTGAAACGACGGCGTAATAAAGTACGCTCAGTAAAACAAATGAAGGCATTTAACGCCCATGATGAAAGTGATAAATAATGATATTACAGTAAAAGCTTTTAGAAAATATGATATTACAAATATTATTTACCGTATCTATATAAAATCATACATACGTAGCAAAGCAGGAAAACAATTTACGAGAGAGAGAGAGAGAGAGAGAGAGAGAGAGAGAGAGAGAGAGAGAGAGAGAGAGAGAGTTGTTTTACGTACGTAAATGTAAATTTTAAACCAAAAAATAGCCCCATTTCATATGAAATAGGTTATTACAAATATTTTACTTTATCATATTACAGTAGTCTGTATAATACTGTAAAGTTCAGTACAGTATGTTGTTGTTATAGTCGTGGCGATGAAATTCTCACGAAACAAAAACACGGCATTCAATTACAACAGCTCTCTCTCTCTCTCTCTCTCTCTCTCTCTCTCTCTCTTCGTGTTATACAATACTTACATATAGATGAAGAAACTAAGATTAGTTTTCTTAGTGTCAATTAAATACGAAATGAAAAAAATTATGCCGAGTTTACATCCATTTCAATCGTTGCTAAAAATACGGCATCCGATTTCATCAGCAAACCACTATTTTTAAATATTTAACTTAGCCGGTGAATATATAGCTGCAACTCTGTTGCTCGACAGACAAAAAACTGTACAAAAAAACTCGCCAGCGATCGCTATACAGGTTGCGGGTGTGCCCATCAGCGCCAACTGTCGGCCAGATACCAAACTCCATGTAAACAAAGACTCAATTTTCTCTCTGTCGACGGTGTCCGACAAGACGTACTTTACTCACTGTTGAAACCTGGAGTTTTTCCCATCATCTTTGGTGAAGTACTATATTCTGGTTTGAGCTTTCGCAGTGCAGGTGTTTTATCTTCATCTTAAATCTTGAACTCGTTTTGGATAGATTTAATTTTGGTGACAAAGAGAGTATGGACTTTCTTTGACTTTTAAATGGCCTTAGACGGAAGTGTGTTTAGGCTTTTAGTAATTATCTTATCACGTTATAAATTAATTATAGATTTTCCTCTTCGATTAACTTTCCATTTATAATAAACATAAAAAATAAATTTTAATGTTTTGTTTATATGCGACCTTTCCTGAGAGTAGGCGGTCCTAACTTGGAAACCGAAGTTAATCAACGTTGAGCCCTTTAAATCGTAAATAGCTTTTAAAGGGCTAAGGATTTAAAACTTTTTAAATGAATATTTTTAATAGATATTTTATGAAAGATTTTCTTTGAATAGTCTTCGTACTGTTTTCAAAGATGAACTAACGTTTAGTTTATTTATGCTACGCAGTTTGCGCTCTATCGTTACGATAGAGAGAGAGTGTATCACGGTTTCACTTTGCAGAAAGAGTAAATCGATTCTGACGTTTTGTTCATTCTTCTTTCAAAGCTTAAATGTTTTAAATTCTATTTTAAAGGAACTTTTTAATTGAAAAACCTTTCAGTTTTTTCCTTTGGTCAAATAACATGTTTTTTTGACGAAACGTAATTGGGCTCTTCTCTTAGGTGCGAAATCAAGAGAGGAAGAGATAGAGACGGAGGGAGAGAGAGGAGAGAAAACGTTCCGTTCAAGCGGGTAACGTTGTTCTCGAGTTACTCTCGTCCCTAGTCTCTGTACGGGGAGAAAGGATAAAACGTTTTTAGTTTTATTCTCGTCCCCAGGCAATGTACGGTGAGAGATTGAAAACGTAGTTTTGAATGAACTAGTGTTTATTCTCTTCCCCAACCACTGAATTTTTTTTTTTATCTTAAAAGATGTTTTCTGTTTTTTTGCTGGTATTAATGTGCTTGCATTATACGCCTGATTTCGCATTTTACTACCTTTTGATGAGGGTAGAATTGCGTGCTTCAGGTAGAAATCAGTAAAAGTTTTGATTTCAGTGAAATAAGTGCAAAACAGAAAATCGTAGTGATAAAGTGATATTACGCAAAGTGTTACAGTGTTGCGTCCGAGGGTTCGTCTGTTCGTGCCTATCGTTCACCTAGTCCGGGACCTCTTGCAAGCTCCCAAGCCCAGGGGAGAAGTAATGTCGTACGACTTATGGGTTCGAGAGGCCTTGATCAGCGAACAGACGTTTCCCTCTATGGTATCGGGTGTATCTTACCAAGATCTCCCCTACCATAAGGCGAGAGAGACGTTTTTCTCCTCGTCATCCGAAGGCTTCTCGCATAAGAAACCTGTAACAAGGTTTCGAGACCCTTAAGCGAAAGTCAGTCCTTTCAGGACAGGTCCAGCATCCTGGTTGCAGCCATTAGGACAGCTCTGACCCTATGCAGTCATCGGAAAACTGCTCGCCGCCTAACAAAAGCGTAACACAGACTCCGAGAGTCTTTTTTGTTGGCAAAGTGTTGCAGTCACAGACGTTACCCTCGTCTCTTACCGCAACCATTTCCGTTGATCCTTAATGGATTTTCAGCCACATTTGGACGTTAGGCCACTTGCTGATGCTCCTGTTGACGTTCAGGACGTTCGCTAACAATTGGAGTTGACTTGTTTTGACGCTGTGCGTCAACCTCCTCATTCTAGAGTTGTTTTGACTGCTCAGTCTAGGCAGTCAAAGCAGTCTCGAGTAGACGCTGTGCGTCCTCACGCACCTGTTGTTGTTGACAGTTCAATTGTTGACAGTTCACAGACTGTCAAGCAGTTACATGACGTTGCGTCCTGGTCCGCTGCTAATGCACCAGTGTGTGTGGACTCTGCTTGTAAAGCATTGCCACCACGGTAGGTCTCTCCCTTGCTTGAGACTCAGCTTTTATCGGACAAGGTTCCTTTAGATGAGGAAGTTGCTGTTCCCCCTCCTACTGATATTCCCTTGAGGACTCTGTCAGACGGAGAGGAGCCTAAAGCTGCTTAGCCCTCTATGGACTTTAATTAGATCATGCTGATTTTTAAGGATCTTTGTCCGGATCTTTTTGTAACTGCTGCTCCTCGTTCGCCTAAACGTCAGAGCTTACACTAGGCCTAGCTACTTCGAAGCCGTTGTTTAATAGCTAGTGCTCTCTCGCTCTCCTAGAGAGCTTTACGTCTGCTAGGCGACTGGTTTATCACCAGGAGGAGTTTGGGGGATACAGCCTTTGCTTTCCCTTCTTTTAAACTGGCTTATAGAGCGAGAGTCTGATATGACACGAGAGAAGTTCTCGGCTTGGGAGTTCCTGCCTCTGCCCAGATAGACTTCTCAAATCTCGTAGACTCTCCCTGGCGCCTGGCCAGGAGACGCTCCAAGTTTTTTACAGGTCAACTTCACAGCTGTTTTCGAGCCTTTGAAGTTTTGCTGTACAATTATGTCATGCATAAACAAGGCTTTCAGGGATGGAAAGCGGGTACCGCCTCAGTCGCTAACCCCGTCTGTTGCCGCACCTGCTCCCGTAGACCCTAAATGGGCTTTGCTGCAAGACATGCAGTCCAAGCTTGCGTCCTTGATAGAGGACTTTAATGCGGAGAAGGTTGCTGCCGAACCTTCTGGCCAACAACCTTCCAACCGGTCGGTTGTGCGTCCTGTTGACGCTGAGGTAACCTTCTCGCGTCTACCAGTTGAGGTGGTTCCTCCACCGATGCGACCCAGTGTGGGTTGCCAGCCGCACGTTGACGTTAAGCGATGCTCGGAGGTGGTTGTTGACGTTCAGGACGTTCAACAACCATCAGAGGTGACTTGTTTTGACGCGGTGCGTCAACCTCAGCAACCCGGTATGGTGTTGACTGCACAACCCAGACGGTCTAGACAGTCTCGGGTGGACGCTGTGCTTCCTCGCGCACCCATGGTTGTTGACAGTTCACCGACTGTGCAGCGATTCCATGACGTTGCGTTCGGCTCCGTCACGCTTGCACCAGTGCGACCGGACTCAGCGAGCCAGACGTTGCCCACTCCGTTGCCGTTTCCTCATCAGTTTTCGGATGAGGAACTATCTGATGAGGACGTTGCTGAACAACAAGACGATCAGCCCCCAGAATAGATCAAGCCCTGCTATCCATCCAGAAGATGCTGAAGAAGGAACGCTGCTCAGTCAGGCTGTGGATGAGTCTGGTGGGGACGCTGTCATCCCTGGAACAGTTTGTATCACTAGGAAGACTACACCTCCGTCCTCTTCAATACCATCTGGCTTTTCACTGGAAAAAGGACAAGACGCTAGAAGCGGTCTCGATCCCGATTTCCGGAAAGATAAAGTCTTGTCTGACTTGGTGGAAGGACAATATCAACCTAAGAGAGGGTCTTCCCCTGGCTGTTCAGACTCCCCACCACGTTCTCTTCTCGGACGCATCGGACTTGGGCTGGGGCGCGACACTGGACGGTCGGGAATGCTCAGGTCTGTGGAACTCGAGTCAGAGGAGCATGCATATCAACTGCAAGGAGCTGTTGGCAGTTCATCTGGCCTTGAAAAGCTTCGAGTATCTCCTTCGAGGCAAAGTGGTGGAAGTAAACTCGGACAACACCACGGCCTTGGCGTACATCTTCAAACAAGGAGGTACCCACTCACTGACGTTGTACGAGATCGCAAGGGACCTGCTCATCTGGTCAAAAGGTCAAGACATCTCCCTAGTAACGAGGTTCATCCAAGGCGACTTGAACGTCATAGCAGATTGTCTCAGTCGGAAAGGGCAAGTAATTCCAACCGAATGGACCCTCCACAAGGATGTGTGCAAGAGACTTTGGGCCACTTGGGGTAAACCATCCATAGATCTCTTTGCAACCTCGCTGACCAAGAGGCTTCCAATCTATTGCTCTCCAGTCCCGGACCCAGCAGCAATACATATAGATGCTTTCCTCCTAGATTGGTCACATCTGGATCTCTACGCATTCCCACCGTTCAAGATTGTCAACAAGGTACTGCAGAAGTTCGCCTCTCACGAAGGGACAAGGTTGACGTTAGTTGCTCACCTCTGGCCCGCGAGAGAATGGTTCACCGAGATACTTCGATGGTTAGTAGACGTTCCCAGAAGTCTTCCTCTAAGGGTAGACCTTCTACGTCAGCCACACGTAAAGAAGGTACTCCAAAGCCTCCACGCTCTTCGTCTGACTGCCTTCAGACTTATCGAAAGACTCTCGAGAGCTAGAGGCTTTTCGAAGGAGGCAGCCAGTGCGATTGCTAGAGCAAGGAGAGCGTCTTCCATTAGAGTCTACCAATCGAAGTGGGAAGTCTTCCGAGACTGGTGCAAGTCAGTTTCTGTATCCTCGACCAGTACCTCTGTAGCTCAAATAGCTGATTTTCTCTTATACCTGAGAAAAGGACGATCCCTTTCAGCTCCCACTATCAAGGGCTACAGAAGCATGTTGGCATCGGTCTTCCGGCATAGAGGCTTAGATCTTTCCAACATAAAGATCTGCAAGACCTCCTTAAGTCTTTTGAGACCACCAAGGAGCGTCGTTTGGCTACCCCTGGATGGAATTTAGACGTGGTACTAAGATTCCTCATGTCAGACAGGTTGGAGCCGTTACAATCAGCCTCCCTGAAAGATCTCACTCTTAAGACACTTTTCCTGGTATGCTTAGCCTCGGCTAAAAGAGTCAGTGAAATTCATGCCTTCAGCAAGAACATCGGATTTTCGTCGGAAAAAGCCACTTGTTCGCTGCAACTTGGTTTTCTAGCCAAAAATGAGCTGCCTTCTCGGCCTTGGCCTAAATCTTTCGATATTCCCAGCTTATCGTAGATCGTAGGCAATGAACTAGAAAGAGTCTTATGCCCTGTTAGAGCTCTTAAGTTCTATTTAAAGCGTACTAAACCTTTACGAGGCCAATCTGAAGCTTTATGGTTTTCAGTTAAGAAACCATCCTTGCCTATGTCAAAGAATGCTTGGTCAGACTTTATCAGATTGTTAATACGAGAAGCTCATTCACATCTGAGTGAGGAAGACCGAACTTTGCTTAAGGTGAAGACGCACGAAGTTAGAGCTGTAACAACTTCCGTGGCCTTTAAGCAAAATATATCTCTGCAAAGTATAATGGACGCAACCTGTTGGAGAAGCAAGTCAGTGTTCGCGTCATTTTACTTGAAAGATGTCCAGTCTCTTTACGAGAACTGCTACACACTGGGACCATTCGTAGCAGCGAGTGCAGTAGTGGGTGAGGGCTCAACCACTACAATTCCCTAATTCCATATCCTTTTAATTTGTCTCTTGAAATGTTGTTTTTTATGGGTTGTCCGGAAGGCTAAGAAGCCTTTCGCATCCTGGTTGATTTGGCGGGTGGTCAAAGTCATTTCTTGAGAGCGCCCAGATTAGGTGTTTGATGAGGTCCTGTTGTATGGGTTGCAGCCCTTGATACTTCAGCTCCTAGGGGTCTGTCAGCATCCTAAGAGGATCGCGAGGCTCCGTAAGGAAGACGTATTTATAAGGCAGAGTAATCGTCTAAGTCGACTTCCTTACCAGGTACCTATTTATTTTGTTTTAGTTATTTTGATAACTTCTAAAATGAAATAAAAACTCTTAGCTCATAAGATGTAAACATATTTAACTGGTCTCTACCCACCACCCTGGGTGTGAATCAGCTATATATTCACCGGCTAAGTTAAATATTTAAAAATGATATTTTAATTATAAAATAAATTTTTGAATATACTTACCCGGTGAATATAAATTAAACGACCCTCCCTTCCTCCCCAATAGAGACGCAGTGGGATGAGGAGAAAATTGAGTCTTTGTTTACATGGAGTTTGGTATCTGGCCGACAGTTGGCGCTGATGGGCACACCCGCAACCTGTATAGCGATCGCTGGCGAGTTTTTTTGTACAGTTTTTTGTCTGTCGAGCAACAGAGTTGCAGCTATATATTCACTGGGTAAGTATATTCAAAAATTTATTTTATAATTAAAATATCATTTTTTGGGAAACATCATTTTATTCTAGAAAATTGCTACTCTTTAAATAGTTAATTGCACATTAAGAAAGCATGTACTTTTGTTTTTAAATTTGGGGTGTGTTTTAAAAATCAAGTATTGTTGACTTCTTTTTGTTTTACTTTTGGCTGTGATTAGATCAGCTAACGTCTAGCTGCCGCTCATTTCTTAACTTATTCAAACCGTCTACAGTGTACAGTTCATATTACATAAGCACCAATGTGTTATAACCTATAAAAAAATTTTATTTTTATTACATTTAAAACAACACACATCTCTCTCTCTCTCTCTCTCTCTTCTCTCTCTCTCTCTCTCTCTCTCTCTCTCTCTCTCTCTCTCTCTCTCTCTCTCTCAGGCCTTGGGGATCGTGGGAAACCTTGAGAAGTCTTACCTCCTTCCCACGGAAAGACTGGTATACCTAGGCATGATTATAGAGACCAATCTCCACAAAGCCTTCCCATCAGAGGACAGGATAGCAAGGCTGAGAAAGGTCAAAGACCTTTTCTCAGACGAGAAGAACTTCCAGCCCAGAAATGGCTATGTGTCCTCGGGCACCTATCAACCTTGGCACAACCATCACCCAATGGCCACCTCAGGATTCGATCCCTCCAGGGCTGGCTCAAGTCCAGGTGGAATTGAGCTTTCGACTCCCCAGACACCCTAGTCCCCATGGGACCAGCTGAACAGACGGACCTCGAATGGTGGGTGACAGATGAGAATCTGCTGAAGGGCGTAGATCTTCTCATCCTCCCCCCAGACATGATGCTGTTCTCAGACGCTTCAAACAAAAAAAAAGAAAGGGGGGGAGGGGGTCTCACGTGCTGCGCCACATATCCTCAAGGCCTCTGGTCAGAGTCAGAAAAATACCTTCATATAAATCTATTAGAGATGAAGACCTGCTTTCTGGCCCTTCACTTGTTTCATCAGTTCCTGGCAGTCCACTCAGTGGTGGTGATTAGCGACAACACCATGGTAGTGGCTTACACCAACAAGCAGAGGTACTTTTTCGCAGCCCCTATCCCATCTAGCAGTAGAGATGCTGAGATTCACTCGATACCACTATCGGCACGCTTCATTCCAGGCGAGAGGAAAGTGCTCACTGACAACCTGAGCAGTACCGAGTGGTCTTTGGATCATCTAGTAGCCAACAAAGTCCTAATTGTGTGGAGTTCTCCGACAGTGGATCTCTTCGCAATGGCCCTGAACTTCAGGCTCCTGTTGTATTACTCCCCAGTCCCAGACCCCCTAGGCTCTCTGGCTAGATGCATTCCAACAATGTTGAGACAACATCGATGTCTACGCCTTTTCCCCATTCTGTCTAATGAGGAGGGTACTCAACAAGGCCAGATCATCGGTCAACCTCTCAATGACCCTCATAGCTATGCTATGGGTTCATTTGGAATGGTTTGCGGATATTCTTCAACTCCTGATGGAGTCTCCAAAAGAACTCCCTCCACGACACGATCTACTCGGACAAACCCATGCCAACATCTTCCCCAAAGCCGTAGTTTCGCTCCAACTTCACGCCTGGAGACTATCCAGCATCTCCTCACTCAGAAAGGATTTTTCCAACAAGTTGCGAACAGGATTTCTGGATACCTGCGGAGGTCATCAACAGACCAGGCAAAGTGGAAGGCCTTCTGTGCTTGGTGTCGTGGAAGGGGTATCTCTCTTCTCGTTGCCACTATTCCAGCAATAGTGGAGTTCTTTGTGTATTTGTGTTCAGTCTCGGCGGTAAAAGGCTATCGCTCAGCCATAAGCCTCGCCCTTAGATTGAATGGAATGGACATTTCCTCATTGCTAGAACTTTCCTTACTCATATGTAGTTACGAACTTACCTGTCCTCAGCTGGAAGTGAGACCTCCCCCATGAAACATGGTTCAGAGTTCTCTGGTCCCTACGAACCATTACGTCAGGCAACAGATCGCCACCTGACCTTGAAGACGTTCCTGCTTGCTTTGGCTTTGGCCAAACGAACCGGCAAACTTCGTGGTCTCTCGTACGACATCGCCCATTCAAGGGGAGGGGGAGAGGTAACATTCAGCTCCGCCCTGAGTTTTTTGCTAAGACTCAGAATAGGGGCGTGTAGATCCCAGATTCGACTTCCCCCAGATTTCTAGTTTCCATCCACTCTATAACAAACGACCCTGATCATCTCTTACTCTGTCGAGTAAGGATTTTGAGGCTTTACCTCAAAAGAACAGCAGCAGCCCATCCCCATGTGCCTTCACTTTTCGTCAGCACAGGGAGGAACAACAGGAGGATCGCCAAGAATACCATCTCTGCTTGGATTTGCAATGTCATAGACCATGTCCTGAATCCAGATCCTTCTTCACGTTGCCCCAGAGCCTCCTCCTTCATTTTGCCCAAAGTCCATGATGTTAGGGGCGTAGCTACGTCCCTCGCCTTCAAAAGAAACTTTTCAATGATGCAGGTTCTACAGGGTGGGGTGTGGAAATGTCAAACTATGTTCATAGCCCACTACCTGCAAGACATGACCCACAGGAGGCTTGATACCTCAAGCTCTTTATTGGACAAGTAGGAAAAGGTTGAGGGCACTGTTACCCTTTTTAGCCTGCATGAATGAAAAGGTATGACTGGCTCTTATTCTTTTCTTTATCCTCCCCTCTCTTGGGGGGAAAGCAGCAGCCTGGGTTCTCTGCACAAGCTGACCTCAAACCACTGCAGGTAAACCATGCTTCCTTGTGTACTTAGTATTGTTTCAATACTCTTACGTCCCCTTCCCCTGGCGAGTTGGTATTGGGAAGTCTTGGTTACAACAGTTTTTCCTACTAAGACTTGGAATAACTTTACCTTGACAGTCACACTGCTTATCTCGACACACAGCTTGCGTAGGCCGCGGACCTTGCATAGCAAGGTTTAGCGAGGTGTAGAGACTCCTTGTTTTTGGTACATATCTATTCAAAGTAAGGAGCCCCCGGGTAGCCAAAAAGCCAGTTTGGCAGGGACGTCCACCCTCCTAATGGGTGAGTCACCAATAGTAAATTGAGTAGTTTGTATTCCATTCATGGAACAAATGACAAATTTGTGGATAATTTGCATTTTTCTTAACAATACAAACCTTTAGCTATTCTGTATATACAAACTTACCTGCCGACCCCCATCCCCGTTGAAGTCCTACATCCAAGCAAAGTGAGCTTTATCATAGGTGTATAAGTGAAAGGGGTAGTGAACTACCCCTCCCTACCCCCCTGCTAACTAGCAGGATGGGTAGTTAACCCTTGCTAAATTTTAATGGATTGTCCTTTCGGCTTCGCCAAAAGTAATACCCCTAATAAAAAGCTAAAGGTTTGTATCGTTAGGAGAGATACAAATTATATCCAAATTTGTTATTTTAATTGTATTTCTAGTAAAATGTGCAATTTTATTGTATTTTAGTAGAATGTGCAACACCTTTCTGCTTCCTTATTTTTAGTAGTGGCTGGCAGGGGGAGGTCTCTTCAAAGTCTTGCTGTATTGGTATGCACAGGAACAAATTTTTTTTATTAATGTTTTTTTTGGAGGGAAAATCCCAAAATGTTGTCAAACCAGTTAACATGAATATACTTGCAAGGAGGAATACTGTACAATATTGTTTTAACGGCTATTCATACATGCATTGATTTTTTCAGGGAGAAAATGGTATCTTAGAGTCACCTACGGGCACGGGTAAAACCCTGTGTCTGTTATGTTCTACCTTGGGTTGGCTGGAGGTAAAGAAAGCTGAGCACAAAGCCCGTATTCAGAATGTTGTTGGAGAAGACTCCCCTGACTTTTTCAATGCACTTAATTCTCAGTTAATGGCTGGTGCTGGACAAGCATGGGCCAACAAAAGTGGTTAGTTATTTTCTCAATTTGCGTACTTTATGAAATGGTTGCTTTCTGGCACTCCTGAGCCTTCACCCACCTCTTACTTGAATGGCCTATTAAGATTAAAAAAGATTTTATTGATTTTGATTATGAAGACTGTTGGATTTTATGGCACAGCTGCATTCAACCATAATTTGATTGTGTTATGATGGAAAAAAACCTTCTTACTGGCTATTTATTTTTGGGAATAGTTGTGGCTGCTTGATGGAGTTGAAATTCTCTTATAATTCTTATAGCTTCTTGTTCATCAGTAGATGTGTCCTTGTTTAATTATGTATATATGATTTAAATGTGCCATATATATTCATTATTTCCTGTGAAAATATAAAACTTTTCATGAGTACAGTTGAGAATAGAAAATAAAATCCAATTAAAAGTGAACTACAGCAACAGGAAAGTTTCCTGGTGGTCATAGAAATACTGTCTTGAACACTGCTACTGCAGAGATGCCTTTCAATAAGATTTACATTCAAGAAAGTTTAAGAGACTTATTATTTTTTTTTTGGGGGGGGTAGTTTAACTAGGCAGTGAGCATTTTTCAATTTATTTTCTGTACAAGAAATGCATTGATTGAAATCAGGAAAGAATCAATTCTTGAATATGTATATTTTATGCACTTATAGGACTAGTAGAATTGCCATATGTATTTACATAAAATGTTCCTTTACAGCCCCTCCTAAAATCATCTATTCTTCGAGAACACATTCGCAACTCACCCAGGCAGTTAATGAACTTAAACGTACAACCTACAGCTACTTGAAGGTAAAGTGTTTCAATAACAATACTGCACCTCCTCTGTGATGTTGCTCTGCAATTTAGAATCATAAACAGTAGTCTGTTTTCAAGTTTGATAAATTCCTTGTGCGAAAGTAAATTTCATTAATATCATGGAAGGCCCAATTTCAATAGTTGTATTTTCTATGAACATTTAAAAATGGGTGTACTTGTGAATACGTTAAAGAATTTTGAAATGTTTTTGCTTGAAGTGCCTTTCTAATTTATATCTAAATATCTGTCATCCCTTAAGAGCAAAGGTGAAAGGAGAGTTGACCTTCAATAAGGTCAACTGCAAAAATTACTAATTACAATAATATAAATTAAATATACTTTCCACTTAAGTAGATGCTCCTAACATTGGATTTTTTCACTGTACTTCTTCCCACTTATGCAGCCAAACTGTTTAGAGAAGTAGCCTGGAGAATAAACAAGGAATGCTGGACCATATGGTAACAAATTCCCTGTATCCAAATGGGTTATGTGTGAGTGGGCCTTTAGGTAGTAACTGAGAGGCGAGGTGAATACTACTAATATTTATTAAACAGACATCGAGCTTACATACGTCCCAAATATTCAAACAAAATAAAATATGAGCTAGCATGCCTACACAAGTTGGTCTAATATTAGTGCAGGAAGAGCAGGTGATATGACAAAAAAGCAAGACCGTTACAGTGTATGAGTGAGTGAAACGTGCGTTACGGGGCTTCCACCCCTAAAAATGACATGAACGTGAAATAGGGCGCTCTGCTCTTGAGAGGCGTACTGTAGGTGCCTCATGTGGCAGGAGATATGTTGTCTCTTGACCATTTTGTGATACATAGAGTATACTGTAAATATCACCCACGAATGGCATTTAATACTGAATTCTATCTTGGGAATATACTTCCACTTGGAATTCATTTTTATGGTAACAGCTTCTGGCCGGGTGGAGATTCGAACCCCCACCTGTACAGCTGGAAACCATGCCTGCAGGGACACTACCAACTGAGCTATCAATAGCTCAGTCGGTAGTGTCCCTGCAGGCATGGTTTCCAGCCTTACAGGTGGGGGTTCGAATCTCCACCCGGCCAGAAGCTGTTACCATAAAAATGAATTCCAAGTGGAAGTATATTCCCAAAATAGAATTCGGTATTAAATGCCATTCGTGGGTGATATTTGCATTGATTGAAATCATGTGTGCTTGTGATATATATTCATAGAGTATACTGTATATTTTTTATTTTATGCCAAGTACTTACTATTACTAGCACTCTAGTGGGGAAATCCCCTGAACAAGACCAGGTAATCCATCTTTTCAGCAAATCCTACCTGTTATCCAGGATGGCATAGTCCCATTGACATTCCTCCTGCACCCAAAGAGATCTTTCCTACAATGCAATGTGTCGTCTGATCTATAAATGGGATACAGTAATAAAGTAAAACCGATCATATAAGTCTCGCTGTGTGCGAGATTTGTCTTATGTTAGTCTCTGTATAATCTCGTTTCAAAACACACCACACTCAATAATATGAGAAATGTACTGGTTTGTGTAATGAATTTTTTTTATCCTAATGAGGAGAAAAATATAGTTTTATTCATCTTAAAAAAGAGGAATGAATAATTTGTTTATCAAAATGAAGAGAAAAATTTATTTTTTTCCAAATGAGGTGAAAATTTTTTTTTATGAAAATGGAGGGAAAAATATTTAGCAAGCATTAATATATTTGATATTTGTTGCCTATTTTAAAAATGACAAAAACTTGGTATACGAGGTATGACGTGATAGACCAAAATGGGTACACTTTCTGTTTCCTGGTTAATGCCTATAAAAAAAGGTCTTATTGACTTTATAAAATTACTATTTCATATAGAATAATCATAATTTTATGTTGAAATTGAGAGGTATAGTGTATAGACAACTTATATTTTCAATTAGATTAGATATAATAGTTGTAACTATTTTTGCACATTGCCAAAAAAATAGGAAATTTAAGGGGTTAAAGGGTTGAATAAGTAACTTAGATTCTTAAGAATCTCTGTGGTTATTTTCATTTCTGTATTACAAAAAAAAATCATCTTTTAATAGGAATAATTTGCTTGCAGGTGGCAGTGTTGGGATCCCGAGATCAGATGTGCGTCCACCCAGAAGTTTCTAAGGAGACTAACAATAATAACAAAGTTCATATGTGCCAGATAAGAGTCAAAGCCAAAAACTGTTACTACAGTAATCAGGTAACTGAAAATACGCATCTTTTAAATTATGGGTTAAATCTTTCTGAAACTCTTAACATATGTAATAATTAAACCCATTTTAAATTGAGGAAAAGTTTATATTTTACATGAACACAAGTGTAATGTCATATTTTATCTAAACGTCTGAATGTGGTAGGTGTTAAATCATGTTCCATAAGGAATGCCCAAAGTGATTTGATCCAATTCTCAAATTGACCATACAGTATTTTTAGTTGTTCCTACGTGTATACAAACCCTTCGTCCTTTAAGATAGGGAACATGATTTCAGCAGAGTTGGAATAGCTATTGAATTTGTAAAAGAGGTAGTTAATGAAAGGTGATTAGCGCTGGCAAGTAACCCTGGCCACCCACCTGTCGAAAGCTCTTCACTTTTATCTTAGGCTGTAACAAGTATGGACTTACTGTTGGTCCTGTACCCAAATTTTTTTATCTTTCTTTTTCTTGCAGAAAGTGAATACTAACTATTGTGCTTATGAATTATGAATGTGAAACATGACATTCATACTGCTTGGGAAAGGCTAGACCTTGCAACCAGTTTATGGCTAAATAGTCTGTAAATCCTTACACAATCCATGATTCTTGTTGGGTACATGATTGTTTGCAATCGTCCTCATGTGCAGTGTAGGTCATGGTCTTCTGTGCAGTGGTAGAGGTATGCTTTGAAGGGGAGGAAGAGAGCTGAGCCCTCTCCTGGGTCTGTCCTGGTAACTCTCAAGAAGACATTGAAGAAGCCTTTCACCTCTTCCATTCTCTCATTGAGTGGGTCTGCTACCACTGCTTCTGGGAATATGCCCTTAGCTTGGTCCTTGGGCATTATACTTGAGTAAGGAGCCCTTGTATATACGTCGGCGGGCTTTTTAGGTCCTAGTGGCTTGTGGTGTTCCCCAATGAACTCTGCACTTCATCAGAAGTTGGAAGCTCTTCTGTTGCTGTGTAGATCGTCACCGTCGAGTTTGACCTAAGGAAGGCTTGGTGCCAGGTGTTACCACTTCCATGACCCTCTAACTTGGTCACCCCTGTGCATGACATCCCTACCCTTATGCCCATTACACCTTCCTTTTGCTTGTGGTTTCAGATCCTGTAACTCCCGCTCCCTCTGTGCCTGTGTCCATATTGCTGCAAGCCCCTGTAAATGTGCCTACCCCCTTCTTTTTGGCAGTGTTCCCCATTGTTGTGGTTCCTGTTGGAGCCACTCATGTGGTATAGGCCTCCTCCTAGCCATTGAGAGGAATCTTACAGTTGGCCAGGTGTTGAATGCTGGAGTTTGGAAACATTAAACCAACTTCACTGTTTTTTCTCTGCATGAGTATAATATACCCATAAGTCTCTTAATCTCTACACTACATGGTAGCGGATCTGTCCTTAGTAGCTATATACGAGATTTGTCACCATCGGATATACATGCTCACTTGCTCTATAATAACCTACATTTCCATGTTAATTTGTTTTATTGGTGATTACAGATTAAATTTTCAAAAGTTTGCTTTATTTTCTATTATATTTCACTCCAAAAAGTCAAAATAGTTTCCCACTCATTTTAAAGTAATTATAGAATATTTTTTTTAGAAGTTTTGTTTTATATAATTTTCTCTAAATAATGGGTAAGCACTGATTTTGTGTAAAGGAGGGGGAGAAAGCTGGTAAGAAGCATCAACCCCACATAAAAGTGGTAAAAGATGCAGACAAAGAAGAAGAAGACTGATTTTGTATAAAGGAAAAAAATAAGCTACATTGAAGTGATTGTTATTCTCTAGTAATTCCACGATGAATAGCCATCGAAAGATATAAAATTACTCTTCAGTAATAATAGAATTTACGTTAAACAGAAATGTAATGAAAATATCTATTTATTGGTAAAGGTGAAGTAGCAACGTCAGTCATGTTGAATTAACGACAAACACTTCGAGAAACACTGGGCAAAAAAATGTTTAACTTTGTGGGCAAGTCCAAAACAGTAGGAATGACCTGGAGGGTGTTCGTGTGGGTGGCGGTGGCGTGGTGCAAGTGTGGTTTCTGGGGTCTTTGTTACGGCCCTTCCCTTTGATGAAGGAGTTATCTAATTGGAAGACAGCCTGTGAATAGTGGTTTTCACACGCCCCCGATGTAGACACGACACTCACGAGGTGCTCGCTCGAGGGTAGTAACCTCTGCATTCCATGCTTTTATTTTTCTCTGGTATATTTGGAAGATTTATATCAGAAAATGTAGATAGAAGGACTTTTCACCGGGCGTCACAGGTCTCTCCCCAGAAATAGATTTTTCCTTCGTCAAAATCCCTTTTATTTCCTTTGACATAAGAAGTATTTTATAATGTATAATTATAAGGTATGGTAAAGCACTGATTCTGTGGGTAAAAAAAAACTTTATATACATTGAAGTGACTGTTATTCCGCAATAAGTCTGATTCTGTGTGTAAAAAAAAAATTATATTAAAGCAACTGTTATCCTGCAATACAGTAATTCCATGATATATAGCCATTGAAAGATATGAAACTACTCGATAGTAATAATGGATATTATTATTATTATTATTATTATTATTATACAGTACAGTAGTTATTATTATTATTACTTGCTAAGCTACATCCCTAGTTGGAAAAGCAGAAAGCTATAAACCCAAGGGCTCCAGCAGGGTAAGTAGCCCAGTGAGGAAAGGAAATAACCAAATAAATAAACTACAAAATAAAATATTTTAAGAACTGTAACTACATTAAAATAAATCTTCCATATATGAACTATGAAAAGCAATAGAATAGTAATAAGATAGAATAGTGTGCCCGAGGTGTACTCTTAAGCAAGAGAACTCTACCCCTAGACAATGGAAAGCCATACTACAGAGGTTATGGCACAACCCAAGCATAGAGAACAACAGTTTGATTTTAGAGTGTCTTCTCCTAGAAGAGCTGCTTACCATAGATAAAGTCTCTCTTCTACCCTTACCAAAAGGAAAGTAGCCACTGAACAACCAGAGTGCATTAGTTAACCCCTTATTATTATTATTATTATTATTATTATTATTATTATTATTATTACTACTTGCTAAGCCACAACCATAGTTGGAAAGCACGATGCTATAAGCCCAGGGCCTCCAACAGGGGAAAATAGCCCAGTGAGGAAAGGAAACTAGGAAAAATTAAATATTCCAAGAACAGTAACAATATTGAAATAAATATTTCCTATATAAACTAAAAACTAAAAAAAAAACAAGAGGAAGAAAAATAAGATAAAATATTATGTCAGAGTGTACCCTCAAGCAAGAGAACTATAACCCAGACAGTGGATGACCATAGTACAGAGGCTATGGCACTACTCAAGACTGAGAACAATGGTTTGATTTTGGAGTGTCCTCCAAGAAGAGCTGCTTACCATAGCTAAAGAGTCTCTCCTATGCTTACCAAGAGTTTTCTCACTTATTCTTTGTATGAGCCCTTGACAAGTTCATCAGACAGATGCTTGACTCTCAATGTTTTCTTGCTAGCCTTAGCATTGGCCATTCTGTCGTATTCATGGAGTACATCCAGACACAGATAAGTACATCAAAGGTCAACATATCCCATGTGTAAGTGAAGCTAGATTTCTAGGGTTGATCTTTGATTGTAAGCTTACATGGATTCCTCACTTGAAAGCCTTAAAAGTAAAATGTCTTGAGGCTCTGAATCTTTTAAAAATTTTGTCCCACACATTATGTTGGGCAAACCGTAAAACTTCAAATTATACAAGGCCTTAATTTTTAAAAAATTAGGTATGGGTGTGAAATACACTCCTCAGCCACCCCAAGTCGATTAAAAGTTTTAGTTTCTATACACCATGCTGTTATCAGATTGTCCATAGGAGCCTCTAGAACTTCGCCAATTCCAAGCCTCCTTGTTGACTGGAGAATTCCCTGTAGACCTTTACCAGAAGTCTTCTATTGTTCGGTATTGGTTTAGGTTGCAAAGGCTTCCTGAATCTTTAGCCTGTCAGACTGCAAATCATGTAATGCATTCTAGATATTTTGAGTTGTACCCAAAATCTCCTCAACCTTGAGGTTTCCGGGTAAAAACATTAGTGGACAGTTTATATACTGGTAGAAATGTAGGCTATCATCAACCCCTCCATGGAAATTAGCAGATATATCTTTTTGTAAATATTTTATTGTTATATAAAAGAACAGACTGACTTCCAAGACAGGTTGCTCTTTATGGAACATGATGAACAACACAGGGAATTGACTTATATTAACTGAGGGCTCCAAATCTGATGATAGTGTTGGATTTGGAGTATATAGTAGTGCTTTTAATTGTAGAGGTGCACTTTCTCTAGAATGCTCTATATTTACTGCTGAACTACATGCCATACTAAGCGCTATTGAGAAAATAGTTACGAGACTAATTTTACCATTTTTAGTGGTGCAAGAAGTGTTCTACAAGCTTTAGAAGTTTTTATATACATGCATATACCAAGGCACTTCCCCCAATTTTGGGGGATAGCCGACATTAAACAAATGAAACAAAAAAGGGGACGTCTCCTCTCCACGTTCCTTCCAGCCTGACAAGGGACTCAACCGAGTTCGGTTGGTACTGCTAGGGTGGCACAGCCCACCTTCCCACATTATTCACCACAGATGAAGCTTCATAATGCTGAATCCCCTACTGCTGCTACCTCCGCAGTCATCCAAGGCACTGGAGGAAGCAGCAGGGCCTACCGGAACTGCGTCACAATCACTCGCCATTTATTCCTATTTCTTGCACGCTCTCTTGCCCCTCTCACATGTATCTTCCTATCACCCAGAGCTTCCTTCACACCATCCATCTACCCAAACCTTGGCCTTCCTCTTGTACTTCTCCCATCAACTCTTGCATTCGTCACCTTCTTTAGAAGACAGCCATTTTCCATTCTCTCAACATGGCCAAACCTCCTCAACACATTCATATCCACTCTAGCTGCTAACTCATTTCTTATACCCGTTTTCACCCTCACTACTTCGTTCCTAACCCTATCTACTCGAGATACACCAGCCATACTCCTTAGACACTTCATCTCAAACACATTGAATTTCTGTCTCTCTGTCACTTTCATTCCCCACAACTCCGATCCATACATCACAGTTGGTATAATCACTTTCTCATACAGAACTCTTACATTCATGCCCAACCCTCTATTTTTTACTACTCCCTTAACTGCCCCCAACACTTTGCATCCTTCATTCACTCTCTGACGTACATCTGCTTCCACTCCACCATTTGCTGCAACAATAGACCCCAAATACTTAAACTGATCCACCTCCTCAAGTAACTCTCCATTCTACATGACATTCAACCTTGCACCACCTTCCCTTCTCGTACATCTCATAACCTTACTCTTACCCACATTAACTCTCAACTTCCTTCTCTCACACACCCTTCCAAATTCTGTCACTAATCGGCCAAGCTTTTCTTCCGCGTCTGCAACCAGCACAGTATCATCCACAAACAGCAACTGATTTACCTCCCATTCATGGTCATTCTCGTCTACTAGTTTTAATCCTCGTCCAAGCACTCGAGCATTCACCTCTCTCACCACTCCATCAACATACAAGTTAAACAACCACGGCGACATCACACATCCCTGTCTCAGCCCCACTCTCACCGGAAACCAATCGCTCACTTCATTTCCTATCCTAAACATGCTTTGCTACCTTTGTAGAAACTTTTCACTGCTTGCAACAACCTTCTACCAACTCCACATAACCTCATCACATTCCACATTGCTTCCCTATCAACATACGCTTTCTCCAGATCCATAAACGCAACATACACATCCTTACCTTTTGCTAAATATTTCTCGCATATCTGCCTAACTGTAAAAATCTGTTTCAACAAACTAATACTCCTTGAATTACAACACTCATGCACATCTCCCTTACCCTTGTATAGTGGTACAATACACGCACAAACCCAATCTACTGGTACCATTGACAACACAAAACACATATTAAATAATCTCACCAACCATTCATGTACAGTCACACCCCTTCCTTCAACATCTCAGCTCTCACACCATCCATACCAGATGCTTTTCCTGCTCTCATTTCATCTAGTGCTCTCCTCACTTCCTCGCTTGTAATCTCTCTCTCATTCTCATCTCCCATCACCGGCACCTCAACACCTGGAACAGCAATTATATCTGCCTCCCTATTATCCTCAACATTCAGTAAACTTAAAAAATACTCCGCCCACCTTTTCCTTGCCTCCTCTACTTTTAACAACCTTCCATTTCCATCTTTCACTGTCTCTTCAATTCTTGAACCAGCCTTCCTTACTCTCTTCACTTCTTTCCAAAGCTTCTTATTCTCTTCATATGAATGACCCAATGAAATAATCCTTTTGTTTTAAAGATTTTAGAGTGACTTTTAATTATTGGTATGAAAGGTATAACAATTAGATTTTGCTGGTTTCCGGCACACGTAGGTGTGTCTGGAAATGAGAAGGTGGATTCACTGGCAAAGAGTGCTGCAGCTGAGTTGCTACCAAGAAGGTATCCCATTTCCAGTACGGTAATGATTTTTTTTACCTACAATTAAAAATTTTATTTATAATAATTGGCAACAGCATTGGGATAGTTTACTTGAAAATAAGATGAGAGAAATAAATAAAGTTATAACTCCTTGGAGGTATAAGGGGATGCCCCGAAAGTGGGAGACTACTCTTTGTCATCTCCGCATTCGTCACACTCTGATGACTCATTGGTTTTTACTGGCTGGCCAACATCGACTATTTGGGGACGACTGTCAACCATTGACAATGAGACATTTGTTAACCGAATGCCCCATATTTAGTAGTGTGAGAAATAGATATCTGTTTGAGGTTTGAGGTGAGGATGGCAGGTTCATCCTTGCCAAGATTCTTGGACATGATGTGTCTTACCATGCTAGTGGTATTTTTAGCTTTATTTCAGAAGCTGGTCTTCTGAAAGATATTTAACTTTTAAAATGAAATCTTTGCTTTTATGGTTTTAATTGAATATTCTTTTATTTTTTATTTTCAATAAACAATATCGGCATCAATGACCTAAGATGTCAGGATGCCAGAAAACCTCAAATTTATCAATCAATCAGTTAGCATTGGCCAAAAGAGTTTGGGAGGCCTTAACACTTATGCCTTTGTGCCATTTTACCTGATTTAAAGGGTTATCAACAGGATACTGATTACCCCAAATCTCAGGCTGACCCTAGTGGCTCCCAAATGGCCATGAACAGAATGATACTTAGTCCTAGACCTGCTGGTATTCCCCATGCCCTAATCTGCTTTGTCAGCCCCAGATTCCAAGTCACTCTGACATCCCTGCCTCTTGATGGAGGGAAAGTATCCAGCATCACTTCCAAGAGAGGTTTTTCTCAAGGCACTGTAAAGGAGATTTCTGGATATCTCTGAAAGTCTTCTGCAGCACTCTATCAAGCTAAGTTGGTCAATTTGTAAGATTGATGCCTTAGAAGGGGTAACTCAGGTTGTAGCCTCTCTGCAAATTATAGCAGATTTTCTCACCTACCTTTGCAGGGAGAAACTCCTGTCGTTCACAGCGGTGAAAGGATATCGCTCAGCCTTAAACCAGATCTTCCGACTGAATGGGCTTAGACCTTTCCTCTTCATGGTAATAGTCTATACTCATGAGGAGCTTCAAGCAGTCTTGCCTGCCAAGAGAACCATCTACATAGGGTGTATCCAGAATCCTTAAGTCGCTGAAAAGGGCCACCAATGGGTCGCTACAACAAGTGTTGGATGACGACCTGACTCTGAAGACTTTTTCTCTTGACATTAACTTTGGTGAAGAAAGAAGGTGAAAATTTTATTTCCCATATTGTATCTTATGGGAAGGGATGGAGAAAGGTCTCTTTTACATTTGTTCTAGAATTTGTGGGAAAAAAACTCATAACCCTGCTGTTGAGGATGATAGGTTTGTGGCTTTCTCCACCTCTTCCCTTCAAGACATGACTTGACAGTCTGGAGGATTTTCTTCTTCGTCCTGTGAAAGTGGTCAGACGCTACTTGAAGAGAACCCAACACTTCGGGCCACAGAATCAGAATCTTTATTGGTGCTGGCAGGATTTAAAAAATTTCAAGGAACACCATTTCCTTCTGGCTTCATGGAACCATCAAGAAGGCATATCCCATGCAGCAGAAAATCCTGTTATTTCAGTTTCAGTATGAGACCATGAAGTCAGAGGAATTGGCTCAATGCTAGCTTTTAGGAAGAAACTGTCAGTGGCACAAGAGTTAAAGGCTAGACAATGATTACAGCCCACTAGTCATTAAACACTTTAAATGGGACCTGAGGTAGCTACTCAGCAGGTTGTGTAGTGTAGCTAGCTCCATATGTGAGAAGAAAGATCTTTTTTTAGATAACAGTTGGGAACGTTATACTAGGATAAGAGGTAAAGTGTCTGGCCCTTTTATTTCTGTTGCTTTCCCTCTCTCTCTTAGGGCGCAGTGATCGTAGAATTATTTGCTGGATCAGTCATTTGATATAGGTAAGCTTCCACACTAAGCACAGTTTTATCAACAACAGTAATATGGAAGTTTCCCCCCTCCTTACAAGGGGAGTATGTTTTTTTATGTAGAACCCATTACTTTATACATACATACATATACCTAGGCACTTCCCCCAATTTTGGGGGGTAGCCGACATCAAACAAATGAAACAAAAAAGGGGACCTCTCCTCTCTACATTCCTCCCAGTCTGACAAGGGACTCACCGAGTTCGACTGGTACTGCTAGGGTGCCACAGCCCACCCTCCCCCGTTATCCACTGCAGATGAAGCTTCATAACGCTGAATCCCCTACTGTTGCTACCTCCGCGGTCATTCAAGGTACTGGAGGAAGCAGCAGGGCCTACCGGAACTGCGTCACAATTGCTCGCCATTCATTCCTATTTCTAGCACGCTCTCTTGCCCCTCTCACATCTATCCTCCTATCACCCAGGGCTTCCTTCACTCCATCCATCCACCCAAACCTTTGCCTTCCTCTTGTACTTCTCCCATCAACTCTTGCATTCATCACCTTCCCTAGCAGACAGCCATTTTCCATTCTCTCAACATTGCCAAACCATCTCAACACATTCATATCCACTCTAGCTGCTAACTCATTTCTTACACCTGTTATCACCCTCACTACTTCGTTCCTAACCCTATCTACTTGAGATACACCAGCCATACTCCTTAGACACTTCATCTCAAACACATTCAATTTCTGTCTCTCAGTCACTTTCATTCCCCACAACTCCGATCCATACATCACAGTTGGTACAATCACTTTCTCATACAGAACTCTCTTTACATTCATGCTCAACCCTCTATTTTTTTACTACTCCCTTAACTGCCCCCAACACTTTGCATCCTTCATTCACTCTCTGACGTACATCTGCTTCCACTCCACCATTTGCTGCAACAACAGACCCCAAGTACTTAAACTGATCCACCTCCTCAAGTAACTCTCCATTCAACATGACATTCAAACTCGCACCACCTTCCCTTCTCGTACATCTCATAACCTTACTCTTACCAAATTAACTCTCAACTTCCTTCTCTCACACTCCCTTCTAAATTCTGTCACTAATCGGGGAAACTTCTCTTCCGCGTCTGCAACCAGTACAGTATCATCCGCAAACAACAAGTGATTCACCTCTCATTCATGGTCATTCTCATCTACCAGTTTCAATCCTTGTCCATTACTTTATATTGGCAGTATATCCTTACAAGGGTATTATGTTCTTGCATGGTCATCAGTCCCAATGTAGAAACCTAGCCTAAACTTGGATATCCTCTGAAAGTTAGAAGGTGGCAGGAGTCAACACTTCCCATCTACTACGGTCCGAGTCCCTTGACATCCTGGAAATTTAAACCTGCGACCGTGGTTATAGGATCTTCCTCCCACCAAATGATGAGTCTCCTGTTAATGGACAAGGGTTTGGGTTTGTGTAGGAACAAATGACAAATTTTGCAAGTAATTTCTGTTTTTCCTAGTTATACATACATACATATACCAAAGGCACTTCCCCCAATTTTGGGGGGTAGCCGACATCAACAAATGAAACAAAACAAAAAAGGGGACCTCTACTCTTTACGTTCCTCCAGCCTAACCAGGGACTCAACCAAGTTCAGCTGGTACTGCTAGGGTGCCACAGCCCAACCTCCCACATTATCCACCACAGATGAAGCTTCATAATGCTGAATCCACTACTGCTGCTACCTCCGCGGTCATCTAAGGTACCAGAGGAAGCAGCAGGGCCTACCAGAACTGCGTCACAATCGCTCGCCATTCATTCCTATTTCTTGCACGCTCTCTTGCCCCTCTCACATCTATCCTCCTATCACCCAGACCTTTCTTCACACCATCCATCCACCCAAACCTTGGCCTTCCTCTTGTACTTCTCCCATCAACTCTTGCATTCATCACTTTCTTTAGCAGACAGCCATTTTCCATTCTCTCAACATGGCCAAACCACCTCAACACATTCATATCCACTCTAGCCGCTAACTCAATTCTTACACCCGTTCTCTCCCTCACCACTTCGTTCCTAACCCTATCTACTCGAGATACACCAGCCATACTCCTTAGACACTTCATTTCAAACACATTAAATTCTGTCTCTCCATCACTTTCATTCCCCACAACTCCGATCCATATATCACAGTTGGTACAATCACTTTCTCATATAGAACTCTCTTTACATTCATGCCCAACCCTCTATTTTTTACTACTCCCTTAACTGCCCCCAACACTTTGCAACCTTCATTCACTCCCTGACGTACATCTGCTTCCACTCCACCATTTGCTGCAACAACAGACCCCAAGTACTTAAACTGATCCACCTCCTCAAGTAACTCTCCATTCAACCTGACATTCAACCTTGCACCACCTTCCCTTCTCGTACATCTCATAACCTTACTCTTACCCACATTAACTCTCAACTTCCTTCTCTCACACACCCTTCCAAATTCTGTCACTAGTCGGTCAAGCTTCTCCTCTGTGTCTGCTACCAGTACAGTATCATCCGCAAACAACAAGTGATTTACCTCCCATTCATGGTCATTCTCGCCTACCAGTTTTAATCCTCGTCCAAGCACTCGAGCATTCACCTCTCTCACCACTCCATCAACATACAAGTTAAACAATCACGGCAACATCACGCATCCCTGTCTCAGCCCCACTCTCACCGGAAACCAATCACTCACTTCATTTCCTATTCTAACACATGCTTTACTACCTTTGTAGAAACTTTTCACTGCTTGCAACAACCTTCCACCAACTCCATATAACCTCATCACATTCCACATTGATTCCCTATCAACTCTATCATACGCTTTCTCCAGATCCATAAACGCAACATACACCTCCTTACCTTTTGCTAAATATTTCTCGCATATCTTCCTAACTGTAAAAATCTGATTCATACAACCCCTACCTCTTCTAAAACCACCCTGTACTGCCAAGATTGCATTCTCTGTTTTATCCTTAATCCTATTAATCATTACTCTACCATGCACTTTTCCAACTACACTCAACAAACTAATACCTCTTGAATTACAACACTCGTGCACATCTCCCTTACTCTTATATAGTGGTACAATACATGCACAAACCCAATCTACAGGTACCATTGACAACACAAAACACATATTAAACAATCTCACCAACCATTCAAGTACAGTCACACCCCCTTCCTTCAACATCTCAGCTTTCACACCATCCATACCAGATGCTTTTCCTACTCTCGTTTCATCTAGTGCTCTCCTCACTTCCTCTATTGTAATCTCTCTCTCATTCTCATCTCCCATCACTGGCACCTCAACACCTGGAACAGCAATTATATCTGCCTCCCTATTATCCTCAACATTCAGCAAACTTTCAAAATATTCCGCCCACCTTTTCCTTGCCTCCTCTCCTTTTAACAACCTTCAATTTCCATCTTTCACTGTTTCTTCAATTCTTGCGCCAGCCTTCCTTACTCTCTTCACTTCTTTCCAAAACTTCTTATTCTCTTCATATGACTGACCCAATCCCTGACCCCACCTCAGGTCAGCTGCCCTCTTTGCCTCACGTACCTTGCGCTTTACTTCCACATTTTTCTCTATATTTTTCATACTTCTCTATACTATTACTCTGCAGCCATTCTTCAAAAGCCCTCGTTTTCTCTTCCACTTTTACCTTCACTCCTTCATTCCACCATTCACTGCCCTTCCTCATGCTGCCTCCAACAACCTTCTTGCCACATACATCACTTGCAATCCCAACAAAATTTTCTTTTACTAACTTCCACTCCTCCTCTAAATTACCAGTTTCTCTTACTCTCACCTCGTCATATGTCATTTTCAACCTTTCCTGATATTTACTTTTAACCCCTGGTTTTATTAGCTCTACAACCCTCACTACCTCCCTTTTACATCCACCTACTCTATTCCCCCATTCTTTTGCTACAACTAATTTTCCTTCCACCAAAAAATGATCAGACATACCGTTAGCCATACCCCTAAACACGTGCACATCTGTCAATCTTCCAAACATTCTTTTAGTTATCAACACATAATCCATTAATGCCCTTTCTACTACTCTTCCATTTGCCACTCTTACCCATGTATACTTATTTTTATCTTTCTTTTTGAAAAAGCTATTACTTATCACCATCTCTTGCTCAACACATATCTACCAGTCTCTCACCACTCTCATTTTCACCTGGTACCCCATAGTTCCCAATGACACCTTCTACCTCTCCAGCGCCCACTCTAGCATTTAAGTCACCCATGACAACTACATAATTCCTTCTACCCAGTCCTTCTACACACCTAGTTAATTCATTCCAGAACTCATTCCGCTCTTCTTCACCTTTCTCACTACCTGGCCCATACGCACTGACAAACACCCAACATTCCCTACCCAACCTAACCCTTACCCTCATTAACCTAGGTGATATCTCCTTCCATTCCACTACTTTACCTGTCATCCATTCACTAAGCAATAAAGCCACACCCTCTCTCGCTCTTCCCCTTTCAATCCCAGACACTCTACCAGACATTTCACCAAACATCACTTCACCCTTTCCTTTTATCTTCGTCTCACACAAGGCCAATACATCCATCCTTCTATTCCTAAACATACTTCCAATTTCACATCTTTTACTCTCTATTGTACTACATCCACGCACATTCAAACACCCCAAAACTAGAGTGCGGGGAGCAGTCCCTCTCCCCCCAGCTCCATCTCTTTGTCGATGTCTCACAGGATGTAGATATTGGAGAGGAGGTTCCTAGCCCCTTCGTCCCGTCCCTTTTAGTCGCCTTTTACGACACGCAGGGATAACGTTGGCGCTATTCTTGTTTTTGTGCCCCCGCGGCCACAGGGGGCATCTGTTATATATATACCGAAATTAAAGAAAAATATATCACTTTTGATATGCATAGTAGTATTGTGTTTTTCAACTTAAGAATGTACTTACTGATATAAGATAGGAGAGCAGGATCTTAAGGCAGTAACTTGCATCAAGGTAAGGAGATAACCAATCGGGGAGCATGATGATGGTATCAAGTTTAGTTTTTCAATATTAAACTTACCCGATAATCATGTAGCTGTCAACTCCGTTGCCCGACAGAATTCTATGGAGGGATACGCCAGCTATCACAATACTAGAAGGGGGTGTACTTACCAGCGCCACCTGTGGCCAGGTACTCAAGTACTTCTTGTTGACACCTCCTCAATTATTCCTCTGTCGTGCTTCCGGCAAGACGTTCTGGGATATGCTTATGATCTTCGAGTTTGTTCACGGCTAATTGGTGAAGTATTCTCTCAGATTTCGGCTGTCGCTTTACTGGAAACCTTCTTATATTAGCTAGATAGCTTTTATATAGTCCTGATATACGGTTAACGATCTTTTGCTTGATTTTGGAAACCCCTTTGGCTAACTCTTTGGATTCAAGATGTCTGACATTTCGCAAGCCCCCTCCCATAGACGATGTAGGTCTTGCAATAGGCGTATTCCGAAGGCCTCGGTAGATCCTCACACCGCTTGTTCTGACTGTAGGGACAGACCCTGTCAGTTAGAAAATCGATGTGAGGAATGCGCCGGACTTTCGGAACTGGAATTTGTCCGTCTTTTAAAATATTCAACTAAGTTAGAGAGAGGTAGAGTTAGGAGGAGTTCTTCTCACTCTTCACTGTTTTCCTCACCTCATGATCCCCTACCTTTTCCTACCCCTGTAGTGGCTACCCCCGAACCTACTGTTTGCCCTCCGCCTGATATGTCTGTTGTTTTGCGTGCTATTCAGGCCTTAGGCGATAAAGTAGAGTCAGTGGTAAGTGACCATAAGTCTCTGATGGCCGAAGTTAAGGAACTTAAGGTCAAGAGTGCAGTGGGTGGAATTAGTGCCAGTGCTGTGACGAGTGCTAGTGTCAGTGCAGTGCCAAGTGCTAGTGTCAGTGCCAGTGTGGTGCGTGAGGATACTTCTGTGCGAGCCAGTCGTCCTCCCAGTCCGGGACCTCTTGCAAGCTCCCAAGCCCAGGGGAGAAGCAATGTCGAAGGGCATAAGGGTTCGGCAGGCCTTGTTAGGCGCACAGAAGTATCCTCGGTGGTTGCGGGCGTGTCTTCCAAAGACCGTCACTCCCACCTGCAGACGATTGAGCCCGTCTTTTTCTCGTCCGCTGATCATCTGTCAGGGAAGAAACGTTGGTCTCAGGTCTCGAGACCACTTAAACGCAGAGTCCAGTCCGCGAGTGCTCAGCCAGGTTGCAGTCATTGGCTCAGCTCTGACTCGCCGCAGTCATCTGTCGACTGCACTCCGCCCAAGAGGAGTAAGGTTCTGCCACAACAGAGCTCGACTGTTAAGGCTTTACCTCAGCCTACTGTAGTTTCTGCCGACCCTAAGTGGACTCTACTACAGTCCATGCAAGCACAGCTTTCGGACTTGATGCGTGAGTGTCGGGCTGAGAGTGTTGCGCCTCCGCCTCCGCCTACACTCCCTCCGCCTGCGTTCGCTCCGCCTACGCTCGCTCCGCCTGCGCTTGCTCCGCCTGATCGCAGTACCACCTGCCAGGCGTACGATGTTGAGCCACAGTCTGAGTTTGCTGTTCCCAGTGGTGTTCAGCCTCCGCCTTCTTTAAGGCAACCTTTGCTATGGGATCAGGAGGATTATACCTCTCTTCCTCCGCCTCCCCTTGCTGCTCCACCAGTGGTGCAACTCTCGGCTGAGGTACAACAACCTCTCCCGTGCATGAGTCAGTCTCCTCAGCGCTCGCTGCAGCGAGCTCAACCATCCACAAGGCAAGCTCCACTACACCTTGGCCTTGCGCCTCAGGAGCCTCAGCTTGCGAGACATTTACCTTGTTCTGCGCAGCCTCAACCTCAGCACGCTCCGCTCACACCACAGGAACAGGAACTTGCTACTCCGCTTCCACCAACCGCTCAGCAAGCGCAACTCTTGGGTTCAACCTCTCATGCTAGGAGTCAGCCTCCTCCACCCATGCGCCTTCCTTCTGCTTTGTCTGTTATTCAGCCTTTGCAGTCTGAGCCTCAGGTTCTCCCTCAACAGTTACTTGAAGAGGAAACCACTAATATTGTTCCTACTCGTTCTGACTCTGCTGTTCAGCATTCTTGTCCAATATCTTCGCTACACTCTGGTGATGAGGCGTCTGATGATGAGGAGGCACACCTGGATCCCTCGTCAGACGTGGATGAATCCAAGCCTTCTCCACAGTCTATTGACTTTCGTAAGGTCTTGGCTCTGCTTAGGGAGGTTTACCCAGACCACTTTGTCTCTGCTATTCCCCGCTCTCCGCCATCTGAGTTTTCGCTGGGCGTACAACAAGCTAAGTCCTCCTATACTAAGCTAGTCCTAGCAAGGTCCTCTAAGAGAGCATTAAGGATCTTAGGGGAGTGGCTGCAGACTAAGCAACACCTTGGCAAAACTTCTTTCATGTTCCCGCCGACTAAGCTCACTTCGAAAGCGAGCGTTTGGTATGCCACAGGAGAAGCACCAGGCTTGGGAGTACCTGCCTCTGCCCAGGCTGACTTCTCAAGTCTGGTAGACTCGCCTCGGAGAACTGCAATGAGGCGTTCTAAGGTTTGCTGGACCTTCTCAGACCTGGATCACTTACTGAAAGGACTGTTTAGAGCATTTGAGATGTTCAACTTTCTTGACTGGTGCCTGGGGGCCCTCAGCAAGAAGACCTCTCCTGCGGACAAGGATTCTGCCATGCTATTAATGTCCTGCATGGATAAGGCCATTAGGGATGGATCGGGTGAGCTTGCGTCGATGTTTGTATCAGGGGTTTTGAAGAAAAGGGAACAGCTGTGTACCTTCCTTTCCTCCAGCATTACACCTTGCCAAAGGTCACAACTCCTTTTTGCTCCGCTCTCGAAGTTCCTCTTCCCCGAAGAGCTGGTTAAGGACTTGTCTGCTGCCCTGATACAAAAGGACACACACGATCTTGTAGCCTCATCGGCTCGTAAGTCTAAGGTTGCTACCTCAGTCCCCAAGACTTATCGCTCCCCAGTGGTTGATACCCCTGCTACGAGGTTCATACCGCCCTTTCGTGGTAGAGCCCCCAGCCGAGGAAGCTCCCGTCCAGACTCTTACAGGAGCAAGTCCAGGAAAGGCTCCAGGACATCTAAAGGAAAAAACTGACTCTCCGCATCTCCAGACAGCAGTAGGAGCCAGACTCAAGATCTTCTGGCGAGCCTGGGAGAAGAGAGGTGCAGACGCCCAGTCTGTCAGTTGGCTGAGGAACGGTTACAGGATTCCATTCTGCCTCAAACCACCTCTGACCACATCGCCCATCAACCTCTCTCCCAACTACAAAGAAGAGGACAAGAGGCTAGCATTGCACCAGGAGGTGTCGCTACTTGTGCAGAAGAAGGCAGTGGTTATAGTCCGGGACCATCAATCCCCGGGCTTCTACAACCGTCTCTTTCTTGTGGCCAAGAAGACAGGGGGTTGGAGACCGGTGCTGGACGTCAGCGCGCTCAACGCGTATGTCACCAAGCAGACGTTCACGATGGAGACGACGAAGTCGGTCTTAGCAGCGGTCAGGCAGGAGGACTGGATGGTCTCGTTGGACTTGAAAGATGCCTACTTTCACGTTCCTATTCATCCAGACTCCCAACCTTTCCTGAGATTCGTTTTCGGAAAGGTTGTCTACCAATTCCAAGCCCTGTGTTTTGGCCTAAGCACAGCTCCTATGGTCTTTACTCATCTGATGAGGAATATAGCAAAATTCCTACACTTATCGGACATCAGAGCCTCCCTCTACTTAGACGACTGGCTGTTGAGAGCCTCCACGAGTCGTCGCTGTCTGGAGAATCTCAATTGGACTTTAGACTTAATCAGAGAACTGGGTCTATTAGTCAACATAGAAAAGTCTCAACTCATTCCCTCCCAATCCATTGTGTACCTGGGAATGGAGATTCGGAGTCAGGATTTTCGGGCTTTTCCATCGGCCCCCAGGATAAGCCAAGCCCTAGAGTGCATCATGAGCATGCTGAAGAGGAGCAGTTGCTCGGTGAGACAGTGGATGAGTCTCACAGGGACCCTTTCATCACTGGCCCTGTTCGTCGAGCTAGGGAGACTCCACCTCCGCCCTCTTCAATTCCATCTTGCAGCTCATTGGGACAAGGGTTCGACTCTCGAAGCAGTCTCTATCCCAATCACCCAAGAGATGAAGACCACTCTCCTGTGGTGGAAGCACAACCTCCTTCTCAGGGAGGGTCTATCGTTGGCTATTCAGACCCCCAATCTTCATCTCTTCTCAGATGCATCGGACTCGGGCTGGGGTGCGACCTTGAACGGACGGGAATGCTCGGGAACGTGGAACGAAGAACAGGGATTACTCCACATCAACTGCAAGGAGCTACTAGCAGTTCATTTAGCCCTGTTGAACTTCAAGTCCCTCCTGCTAGGCAAAGTGGTGGAGGTGAACTCAGACAATACCACAGCCTTGGCTTACATCTCCAAGCAAGGAGGGACCCATTCGAGGAGCCTATACGAGATCGCAAGGGACCTCCTCATTTGGTCAAGAGGTCTAAACCTCACTCTGGTCACGAGGTTCATTCAGGGCGATATGAACGTCTCAGCAGATCGCCTAAGCAGAAGGAATCGGGTCATTCCCACGGAATGGACCCTCCACAAGAGTGTGTGCAACAGACTTTGGACCTTGTGGGGTCAACCTACCATAGATCTGTTTGCCACCTCCATAACCAAGAGACTTCCGCTGTACTGTTCCCCTGTTCCAGACCCTGCAGCAGTTCATGTGGATGCTTTTCTACTGAACTGGTCCCATCTCGACCTGTACGCATTCCCACCGTTCAAGATAATAAACAAAGTTCTGCAGAAATTCATCTCGCACGAAGGGACACGGCTGACGCTGGTTGCTCCCCTTTGGCCTGCAAGAGAATGGTTCACAGAGGTACTTCAATGGCTAGTCGACATCCCCAGGACTCTACCTCTAAGAGTGGACCTTATACGTCAACCTCATGTAGACAGGTTGCACCCAAACCTCCACGCTCTTCGGCTGACTGCCTTCAGACTGTCGAAAGATTCGCTAGAGCTAGAGGCTTTTCGAAGGAGGCAGCCAGTGCGATTGCCAGAGCGAGAAGGGTTTCCACTCGTAGAGTCTACCAGTCTAAGTGGGAGGTCTTCCGAAGCTGGTGTAGAGCCAATTCAATATCCTCTACCAATACCTCTGTGACCCAAATAGCTGACTTCCTTCTACATCTTAGGAATGAGAGATCCCTTTCAGCCCCTACGATTAAAGGGTATAGGAGTATGTTGGCTTCAGTTCTCCGCCACAGAGGTTTGGACCTTTCTTCCAACAAGGACCTTCAAGACATTCTTAAGTCTTTTGAGACGTCTAAAGAGCGTCGTCTATCCACTCCAGGCTGGAATCTAGACGTAGTCTTAAGGTTCCTTATGTCACCTAGGTTCGAACCTCTCCAGTCAGCTTCCTTCAAGGACCTTACCCTCAAGACTCTTTTTCTCGTCTGCCTTGCAACAGCTAAGAGAGTCAGTGAGGTTCATGCCTTCAGCAAGAACATTGGTTTCACGACCGAATCTGCAACATGTTCTTTTCAGCTCGGATTCCTAGCAAAGAACGAACTTCCTTCACGTCCTTGGCCTAGATCGTTTGAAATACCTAGCCTCTCCAACATGGTAGGTAACGAACTAGAGAGAGTTCTTTGCCCTGTCAGAGCTCTCAAATTTTATCTTAAGAGGTCTAAACCTCTTCGAGGACAGTCAGAAGCCTTATGGTGTGCCATCAAGAAACCTTCGAGGCCCATGTCCAAGAATGGGGTTTCATATTATATAAGGCTTCTGATTAGAGAAGCCCACTCTCACTTAAAGGAGGAAGACCTTGCATTGCTGAAGGTAAGGACCCATGAAGTAAGAGCCGTAGCTACTTCGATGGCCTTTAATAAAAACCGTTCTCTGCAGAGCATAATGGATGCAACCTATTGGAGGAGCAAGTCAGTGTTTGCATCATTTTATCTTAAAGATGTCCAGTCTCTTTACGAGAACTGCTACACCCTGGGACCATTCGTAGCAGCGAGTGCAGTAGTAGGTGAGGGCTCAGCCACTACATTCCCTTAATCCCATAACCTTTTTTAACCTTTCTCTTGAATGCTTTTATTGTTGTTTTTATGGTTGTTACGGTAGGCTAAGAAGCCTTCCGCATCCTTTTGATTTGGCGGGTGGTCTATTCATTCTTGAGAAGCGCCTGGGTTAGAGGTTTTGTAGAGGTCCTTTAGTAGGGGTTGCAACCCCATATACTTTGGCACCTTTGGGTTGATTCAGCCTCCAAGAGGAACGCTGCGCTCAGTAAGGAAGACGAACTTAAAAAAGAGGCAGAGTAACGGTTCAATTCGACTTCCTTACCAGGTACTTATTATTTCATTGTTATTTGAGATAACTGTTATATGAAATATGGGATACTTAGCTATCCTTTAATCTTGTACACTGGTTTTCACCCACCCCCCTGGGTGTGAATCAGCTACATGATTATCGGGTAAGTTTAATATTGAAAAATGTTATTTTTATTAGTAAAATAAATTTTTGAATATACTTACCCGATAATCATGATTTAATCGACCCTCCCTTCCTCCCCATAGAGAACCAGTGGACCGAGGAATAATTGAGGAGGTGTCAACAAGAAGTACTTGAGTACCTGGCCACAGGTGGCGCTGGTAAGTACACCCCCTTCTAGTATTGTGATAGCTGGCGTATCCCTCCATAGAATTCTGTCGGGCAACGGAGTTGACAGCTACATGATTATCGGGTAAGTATATTCAAAAATTTATTTTACTAATAAAAATAACATTTTGTGACGCGTGAATTTTAAAGTTATTTTTCGGTGGCCGGGTGAATTTTGTTTCGATATACAAGGGGTTTTACGTAATAAGAGGCAAAAAAATCTTGTATCTCCTTGTGTATCATGAATTTTTGTATGCAGAAACTTTTATGGAGAGTTATTAATGTACAATATTGAAATAAATGTTTGTCATGTACTAAAAAAAATTATAGAGGTTCTTGAAAGTATATTCTTTTTGATAACTTTGGCTGAACTACTATCTAAAACCAAGCCTTTAGAATTCTTTAAATGGTTGGAACACAGACTAATGCTAAAATTCATTTGTTGTGACAAATTTTAAATTGTCTGAAAATTTTTTATTATTTACTGTAATAATATTTGGGATTTTGAGTACTGTATAGAATTAGAATTAAAAGAGCTGGTCACTTGGTTCTTGATGTTTAGTGCATCTTTAATGACATTTCTACATCCTTTGATTAAAATGCGTGTGCTCAAGTATGTTATTTCTGGCTATTATTTGCAGCAAAAAAATAATTAGATTCTGGTCCAATTTAATGGAAGATCATGTAATTTCTGTGTGTGATATTGAACCCAAATTGTTTCAGCTGTAACTCCATTTTTCCCATTTCAGATCTAGATTATTGGGATATGACATTCTCCAAAATTTCTTAACGGTTATTGATATGTGTGAAATATTACAGGTTGACATTAAGAAGGATGACCCAGATGTAAGACAGAATGTGCTAGATATTGAAGATTTAGTCAAACTAGGAAAAAAGAAGACTTTTTGCCCATACTACATGGCTAGAGAACTGAAGACAGATGCCGACATCATATTCATGCCTTACAACTATCTTCTGGATCCTAAAAGCAGAAGAGCTCATGGTGTTGAACTACAAGTAAGATATGCATGTATGTAATCTTGTTTTATTCTTTGTGTGATTTTTAACAGGTGTGTACACTTGGATATTTAAGCCTTATGAACAATTGAAATGTGCTACTGCACTTCAAAGCTACCATAAACTATAGTATTCAAGTTAGCATATATATATATATATATATATATATATATATATATATTTATAAACTTCAAGATATTCAAGAAAAGTTACTTGATAAAGGCCAAGTCATACACACAGTCTAATATTGTCAAATTTAAAGACAGAAAATGATAATACAGTATAAAGTTGGACATCAAACCCCATCTAAACTTTAGCTATGGAAGGGAAGTGGTGTTCAATAGGGATCTATGAATTTATGGAAGAGGAGATATTGGCTGTGTCCACTATCAGTGTGGAAAGTACATAAAGTACCTTGAACATCAATGATTATCCTTACTTTCCAGGATGCTGGTGTACCTTTCCACATAGACATAGAAAATGAAAGGATTAGAGTTTGACCTTTTAAACAGAAGCCACTGCAATGTTTTAATTGCTTTAAATTTGGGCATCCTTCAAAAGTTTGCAAGAATGATGAAATTTGTAATACTTGCTCCAATCTTTACCATGGAGAATGTACACTTGAGGCAAGGTGCTTGAACTGCAACTCTAATCATGAATCTAATGATTGGAGCTGCCAGTTTTATAAGTTAGAAGAGGCTGCCCTCAATTAATCAATTATTAAACATGCAAGCGTGGGGCATGCCAAGAGATTATTAAATAAATCTACTACCTATGCAAAGACATTTAAAAACAGGAGAAAAAGTTCCTCGGGAATCATCTAACCCACCTATTACTGTGGGTAGTTCTCGAAAAAGAAATTTACTATCTACTGATAAAGTGCTGCATAATAAGACAAGATTATCTCCTAAAGATTTACCTTTCAGTATCAACAAAAAGACATTGGCCACCACTATCAAACCTTTGTCCCCCAAAGGATAGTACTAACTACTCCCAGGCCATATCCTTGCCTGATTTAATGGAGATTACTCCTGAAACTAAGTTATCAGGTGCCCCTGTAGTGGGGAAGGTACAAAAACCTGGTAGCTCACATCCTATTAATCGTAAAAGAGAGACCTCCATCTCTCTCACCCCCTTCCATAAGAAATATTAGTTATGACATCAAATAAATATGAAGTTTTGTCTGTTGATGTTTCTGATCAACCAGAAGACAATTTAAATAAATCAGAAATTCAAGCTGAGGTCCACCCTCCCCCTCAACAATTAGATCAAAAGGACAAAATGAAAATAATAAACACAAAAACCAATTTATCAAGACTAATAAAACCACCGGGAAATAGTGTTAAATCTAAAATTACTAATGGGAAGACTTCATCCAAAAGTTCTTCCAAGAAATAAACTATTGTTTATCCTCCAGTTTGCAATGGAAATATCAGGGTTAAAGGGCCAAATGTGAAGAACTTAAGCTCCTAATTCATGAACATTCCCCCATAATTGTATGTTTACAGGAAAGTAAGCTTGATGCTAACACTACTAGTCCTCGAGAGTATGTTAGCTATAGAACATATAATCAACAAGCAGGGAGCCATGGCGGACGTCTCATGTACGTTTGTCGAGATGTTCCTCAAATACCCTTATCTATTCGTACACCCCTACAGGCAGTGGTTGTACAAATTGATATAGGGAGAAAATATACAATATGCTCTCTGTACTTGCCTCCAAATGATAATATTTTATATGATGATTTAGTAGAGGTCATTCAACAACTCCCTCAACCTTTTCTCTTCCTGGGAGATATGAATGGTAGACTTCCTTTAGGGGGTGATGTTTTGGCAAACACAAGGGGCAATATTATCTCATCAATTGAGGAGAATGAGGATGTTGGACTCCTTAATACAGGAGGGCCCACGGACTTCCATGTTCAGACAGGTACCTTATCATGCATTGACCTTTCAATTGCAAGCTCTAACTGCCTTCTTGATTTTGATTGTAGGACATTAGATGATTGGCATACTAGTGATCATGCACCAATCATTATAAACACCAACAAGGGTCCGCCTTTACAAAGATCGCCACTATGGAATCTTAACAAGGCAGACTGGGTCAAATTTTGTGAGGTAAGTGAAATCGAGGGGAGTGCAGAACAGTTTGAAAGTATTGATGATGCCATAGACCTACTGAATGGAACTCTCCATACAGCAGGAATCAATTCGATTCCCAAAACCACAGGATTATTCAAACAATGACCAGTCCCGTGGTGGTCTTCAGAATTAACACTCTTGCACAGAGCCACCAGAAAATCTCTTGACTAAATTGTGTAGGCGTCGTACTGATTAAAATTTGATAACATACAAAAAGTGTAGAGCAGTTCCGTCGTGCCATGAAAGAAGCAAGACGGCAGTCTTGGGTGTCTTTTGTTTCTTCCATTAACAGTAAAACACCACCGTCTTCTGTATGGAGGAAAATAAAAAAGATTGCAGGCAAATTTACCCCAAACCCACCACCAGTGTTGAAAGTGAACGGTCAGTATGTGATTGAAGCAAGTGATGTTAGCAATGCCCTGGCTGATCATTTTTCAAATGTAATATGCAAGTGTGTAGCAGCTCCTGGTCACCAGTATAGGAGCATTGAAGAAAAGAAAATTATAAATTTTGCAACAAGAAGGGAAGAGTCATATAATTCTCCTTTTACTGAAAGAGAATTTGACTCCGCACTTGCTTATTGCAACGATACAGCCCCTGGACCAGATGGAATTCCATATGAAATGATTAAACATATTCAATTTAATACAAAGTTATTTATTTTAAGTATTATAAATAGAATATGGCATGATTATAGTTACCCAAGTGTTTAGAAACTAGCCATTATTTTAGCCTTTTTAAAACCCGGTAAGGACAAGTTTTTAGCAGCAAACTATTATCCTATTGCATTGACATCTGGTTTATGTAAAATCACTGAGAAGATGGTCAATGCAAGGCTGATGTGGTACCTGGAAGAGAAGGGTATTTTATCACCCATTCAATGAGGATTCCGGAAAATGCACTCAACTGATGTGTTGATACGACTTGAGTCTTCTATTTGTGAAGCGTTTGCTTCCAAACAGCACCATGTTACAGTATTTTTTGACCTTGAAAAGGCATATGATACCACATGGAGAAATGGTATACTTAAAACCATTCATGAAATCGGATTGAGAGGAGAGCTGCCACTATTTATTCAGGCATTTCTTTCACATAGAGTTTTTCAAGTGAGAGTTGGGGAAGCTCTATCAGAGAGTAAGTGCCAGGAAGGAGGAGTTCCTCAGGGAAGTGGGCTGAGTGTAACCCTTTTTGCACTAGCAATTAATGGGATATCCTCAGAAATTCCCCAGGATGTTCTCTCAACATTATTTGTGGATGATCTCTCCATATCATTTGCTGGAGCTAGAATGGTAATGGTTGATAGAGAACTACAACTCTAAATTGACAAAATTATCCCGTGGGCCGATATGAATGGATTTAAGTACTCGACAAGCAAAACTACTATTGTACATTTCTGTCACATCCAGACCTGGACATATACATTAAAGGTCAACGGATCCCTTGTGTAGGGGAAGTTAAATTTTTAGGATTGATTTTAGATTGTAGGTTGACATGGGTTCCACACTTGAAGGCATTAAAAGCTAAATGTCTTGAGGATCTGAATCTAAAAGTATTGTCCCATACATCATGGGGGGGCCAGATCGTAAAACTATATTAAAATTATACAAGGCCTTAATTTTTTCCAAAATTAGTTATGGGTGTGAAATATACTCCTCAGTCACCGCAAGCCGATGAAAGATATTAGATTCAATACATCATGCTAGCATAAGATTGTACACTGGAGCGTTTAGAACCTCACCTATCCCAAGTCTCCTTGTTGATACTGGAGATTTACCTCTAGACCATTACCGCATGTCATCCATTATTCGGTATTGGTTTGGGTTACAAAGACTCCTTAGCTTTTCAGACTGCAAGCCTTGTAAGGAACTCAACATACTCGGAGTTGCACCCAAAATCTCCTCAACCTTATGGCTTTTGAGTAAAACAATTATTAAACAGTCTTGATAAAATCGGAGGTAAGGTACTTCCATTTAAGATACCATCAACCCCTCTGTTGAAATTACCAGAGATATCTTTTTGTAAATATTTTATTGGTGTTAACATGTTGAAGGACATAGGGAATCAACTTTAATATATACTATTGGCTCCAAATCTGATGCTGGCGTTGGATTTGGAGTATATAGTAGTTCTTTTAACTATAGAGGGGCACTTCCTCCAATATCTTCCATAATTACTGCTGTATTATATGGCATACTAACCGCTATTGAGAAAATAGCGTTAAAAGAGGAGGGCAATTTTACCACTCATAGTGATTCAAGAAATGTCCTTCAAGCTTTAGAAGGTTTTAATTCTAGTAACCCTTTAGTTTTAAAGATTTTAAAGTGGCTTTTAATTTTTGATCTAAAAGGTATAACAGTTCGATTTTGCTGGGTTCCGGCACACGTAGGTGTGTCTGGAAATGAAAAGGCAGATTCATTGGCAAAGACTGCTGTAGCCGAGTTGCTACCAAGAAGGTCTCCCATTCTTTGTAATGATTTATTACCTGCAATTAAGAATTCTATTTATAACAATTGGCAACAACATTGGGAAAGTTTAAGCGAAAATAAGATGAGAGAAATTGCGATGGGTATATCCCCTTGGGGGTATAAGGGGATGCCCCGAAAATGGGAGACTACTCTTTGTCGTCTCCGCATTGGTCACACTCGGATGACACATGAGTTTCTGCTGGCTGGCCAACACCAACCATATTGCGACGACTGTTTGATACCCTTGACAGTGAGGCATTTGTTGACTGAATGCCCCACTTGCACTGAAAAAAAATAGATATCTGTTTGAGGCTCGTGGTGAAGATGGCAGGTTCATCCTTGCCAAGATCCTTGGACATGATGTGTCATACAATGCCAGTGGCATTTTTTAATTTATATCAGAAGCAGGTCTTCTTAATGCTATATGACTTTTATAACATATTTACTTCTAGTGGCATTTTCAAGTTTATATTAGAAACAGGTCTTCTTAATGCTATTTAACTTTTATAACATATTTACATCTCTGATTTTAATTGAATATTCTTTTAATCTTTATTGATAATGAGTGATATCTGCGTCAATGACCCTCGATGTCAGGATGCCAGAGAACTTTAAATCAATCAATCAATCACTCGGTACCTTAGCACTCAAGAAGAGCTAAGCCCATCAATTATTTTGAGTAGATTTTCATTCAAAGGAACAACAGGATCAACATTATTATACACTTGTGACCAATTCAAGTCAAGAGATCACTCAAAATTCCATTCCAGTCTGCTTGAGATTTTATATAAATCTTACATGAGTATGATACATCAGGAATAGGCTGCTCAGTCTTTACTACAAATGAAATCAAGGCACAATCAATGTCCCGACTGGAGAACCAACCTTACTTGTTATAACTCCAGGGGAGTTGATAAGACTCGAGAGTAGCTTCACTTATGATTTGCTCATAACCTGATTCAGAGGCAAAGTCCAAAACTCTTGAGCCATGGTGATCAGTAGGAAAAACAGAATTTAGCCACTTCCTATGGTGAACATTGAAACAAAAGATGCCTTTCTATCATCTTGTGTCTTCGCCATAATGGTAAGAAGACAGTCAAAGATAGAATCATCCATGTCTGGATTCCAGTAGATCGAACACAAATATAGTGTGTTATACCTGCCACAAACTTTTATTACCTGAACCTCATAACATCCACAATAATACTGTAGTAGGACTTATGAGTAGCAGGGTACTCGGTCCTAATATACACCACCATTCCCCTGGCTCTAGGAATGGCAACCCGTTTCAAAATTATTCATATTGAATGAATCAGAGTTGTATAGGTAGGAAACATACAAATTATTGTTCTATTTAAATTTGTGATTTTAGTGTACCTTGACCTTGTTAAGTGTAATTTTCATATGAACCTTGCTCTGGTGAAGTGTAATTTTTATACTAACCTGGCTCATGTGAAGTGTAATTTTTATATAAACCATGCTCATGTGAAATTTAATTTTTGCTTTTTTTATATTTCTACTCACCTTCATCTTGTGGGGTTTTTCTTCAGGAAATTATTCTTTGCTTTGTTCTTTCTTTGTCTTCAATGAATTTTAATTATATTATTTTTTGGTCATAAAATAATTAGAAATTTAGAAAAAATACTATATGTGTGGTGAACAGTAACTAAATATTGCACTTTTTTTACTTTCAGGGAAATATATTGATATTCGATGAAGCGCACAATGTAGAGAAATGTTGCGAGGAAGCCGCATCTTTGCAGTTGAAGTCTACCGATTTAGCTCTGTGCATTGATGAAATAACTCAGGTGAGTTATGAGAAAGATACTGTAGTGTATTTTCTCAAGTAAGTCGTGTTCTTGATTTAAGATTCTCTTTGTCATTAATGTACATACATATATATACCAAGGCACTTCCCCCAATTTTGGGGGTAGCCGACATCAAACAAATGAAACAGAAAAAGGGACCTCTCCTCTCTACGTTCCTCCCAGCCTGACAAGGGACTCAACCGAGTTCGGCTGGTACTGCTAGGGGTGCCACAGCCCACCCTCCCCCGTTATCCACCACAGATGAAGCTTCATAACGCTGAATTCCCTACTGCTGCTACCTCCGCGGTCTTCCAAGGCACCGGAGGAAGCAGCAGAGCCTACCGGAACTGAGTCACAATCGCTCGCCATTCATTCCTATTTCTAGCACGCTCTCTTGCCTCTCTCACATGTATCCTCCTATCAGCCAGAGCTTCCTTCTCTCCAACCATCCACCCAAACCTTGGCCTTCCTCTTGTACTTCTCCCATCAACTCTTGTATTCATCACCTTCATTAGCAGACAGCCATTTTCCATTCTCTCAACATGGCTAAACCACCTCAACACATTCATATCCACTCTAGCTGCTAACTAGTTTCTTACACCTGTTCTCACCCTCACTATTTCGTTCCTAACCCTATCTACTCGAGATACACCAGCCATACTCCTTAGACATTTCATCTCAAACACATTCAATTTCTGTCTCTCTGTCACTTTCATTCCCCACAACTCTGATCCATACATAACAGTTGGTACAATCACTTTCTCATACAGAAATCTCTACATTCATGCCCAACCCTCTATTTTTTACTACTCCCTTAACTGCCCCCAACATTTTGCATCCTTCATTCACTCTCTGACGTACATCTGCTTCCACTCCACCATTTGCTGCAACAACAGACCCCAAGTACTTGAATGGATCCACCTCTTCAGTAACTCTCCATTCAACATGACATTCAACCTCGCACCACCCTCCCTTCTCGTACATCTCATAACCTTACTGTTACCCACATTAACTCTCAACTTCCTTCTCTCACACACCCTTCAAAATTCTGTTACTAATCGGCCAAGCTTCTCTTCCGCGTCTGCAACCAGTACAGTATCATTCGCAAACAAGAACTGATTTACCTTCCATTCATGGTCATTCTCGTCTACCAGTTTTAATCCTCGTCCAAGCACTCTAGCATTCACCTCTCTCACCACTCCATCAACATACAAGTTAAACAACCATGGTGACATCACACATCCCTGTCTCACCCCCCACCCTCACCGGAAACCAATCGCTCACCTCATTTCCTATCCTAACACATGCTTTACTACCTTTGTAGAAACTTTTCACTGCATGCAACAACCTTCCACCAACTCCATATAACCTTATCACATTCCACATTGCTTCCCTATCAACTCTATCATTCGCTTTCTCCAGATCCATAAACGCAACATACACCTCCTTACCTTTTGCTAAATATTTCTCGCATATCTGCCTAACTGTAAAAATCTGATTCATACAACCCCTACCTCTTCTAAAACCACCCTGTACTTCTAAGATTGGATTCTCTGTTTTATCCTTAATCCTATTAATCAGTACTCTACCTTATACTTTTCCCACCACACTCAACAAAATAATACCCCTTGAATTACAACACTCATACACATCTGCCTTACCCTTATATAGTGGTACAATACATGCACAAACCCAATCTACTGGTACCATTGACAACACAAAATACATATTAAACAATCTCGCCAACCATTCAAGTACAGTCACACCCCCTTCCTTCAACATCTCGTGTAGTTTTGATTAATTTATTATAGTTTTTCTTAATATTTGATATACTGTAGATTCGTGAAGTGTATTTTTTAATTATTGTTAATACCATATCATTATTATCACTATTTGTAATAAAATTGGAAAAGCAAATAACCCCTGATTTAACAGTTATCATAGAGGAAAGGGCTTCATTTATAATGAGAGGAAAGGAACTTCGCTAACTTGAACACTGGCTGGTGTAGTTAGATTATTTAAGGGTTATTTCAAGGAATCTTTTCCTTAAATCTATTGGCTTAAAGGATCTTGAAGCAAGAGCTTCTCTACAAGGAAATCTACATAGGAGTTTTGATTTTTAGTCTTTGTGAAGTCATTTGTTGGTAACTGTCTTTGATACCTCTTACAGTAAAATCATTTTATCCGCATTCATTATGTGCCCGAATGTACCCTCAAGCAAGAGAACTCTAACCCAACAGAATGTACCCTCAAGCAAGAGATCTCTAACCCAACCGAATGTACCCTTAAGCAACAGAACTCTAACACAAGACAGTGGAAGACCATGGTACAGATGCTATGGCACTACCAAAGACTAGAAAACAATGGTTTGATTTTGGAGTGTCCTTTTCCTAGAGGAGCTGTTTTTAAAGGGTCTCTTCTACCCTTCAAGGGCATAGGAGCAGGGGGGGCTATAGCCCCCCACTTTTTTGCTGAAAATATGCTTTTAAACTTTCAGATTTACATTTTGTAATTGCATTTCATCTCTGGCAATAGCTCTTGTACAGTCTCAACCCCTCAACCCCCCTCCACATAAGTATCATGTTAGTACCCAGCATCATAGTTTCACAGTCCTGTCACTCGCTAAGTTTTACAGAGAGCAGCCCCCATATTGGAA
>NC_090752.1:34403764-34432288 GCF_036898095.1 Palaemon carinicauda
GATTTAAGTGTAGGTTTGGGTTAGAGAGCAATAGGAGTTTTCAAAAGTGATCGTCAACACATAGGAGAAGATTTACTTATAGCCTCGTGACATCCTCCCATAGGTTGAAGGGGCGTGAATATTCAGTATGCGCTTTTGCCAGTTTACAGATAATGTTTTACTGATAATGCTGTACAGGCTTAGGATGAACAATTGGGTAAAATTTTAGAACAACACAGAACTACATATTTCAGTAGAAAAAACAAGTGTTCTTAAAGTATATATTGTGTTTTCAATATTAATCTTACCCGATAATCATGTAGCTGTCAACTCTGTTGCCGACAGAAATCTACGGTCGGGATACGCCAGCGATCGCTATACAGGTGGGGGTGAACACCACAGCGCCATCTGTGGTCAGGTACTCCAGTACTTCTTGTCAACACCACCTCAATTTTTCCTCTGTCGTGCCTCCGGCTAGACCTACATGGATACGCTGTTGATTCTGGAGTTATTGCTCACGATTTGGTGATGTATTTGCTCTAGAGTTTAGCCTTCGCTATTCAGGAAGCTATATCATTAGCTTAGCAAGTTTTTGGAATTAATTTGATTTAATTTTTTATTTTATTTTGGTACGAAGAGAGTATGAACTCTCTCTCACTTTTAAATGGCCGACCCTTCCCTTAGACGGAAGTGTTGGTGTCGAAGAGAGTATAGACTCTCTTAATTTTGCTTAACAAAGTTATAGATTTATTTTATATCTCTCCGCCTTTTATAGGCCTCTTTGATTAACTTCCTTTTATTATAAACTTATTAAAATTAATTTTTATATTTGTTTATATTCGACCTTTCCTAATAGTAGGCGGTCTTTTCTTGAACCGAAGTTAATTAACATTGAGCCCGTCATTTCGTTTTTACCTGTTAACATATTATGCTATTTTAATGTTTTTGAAAGAATTTCTTTGATAGTCTTGTACTGTTTTCAAAGTTGAACTAACGTTTTGTTTTGTCTCTGCAGTTGTTGACGTTCAGAACGTTCAACTTGCGCTCTATCGTTACGATAGAGAGTCTATCACGGTGTCACGTTGCAGTAAGAGTAAACCGATTCTAGCGTTTTGTTCATTCTTTCTTAGCTTAAATGGTTTTAATTCTAATAAAGGAACTTTTTATTTGGGAAACCTTTCAGTTTTTTTTTTTTCCTTTAACAATAATATGTTTTAACGATATATATAATTGGGCTCTTCTCTCAGGTGCTAAGTCAAGAGAGAGAGAGAGAGAGATAGAGACGGAGGGAGAGAGAGGAGGATAAACGTTTCGTTCAAGCGGGTAACGTTGTTATCGTTTTTGCTCTTCTCCCTAGTCTCTTTAGGGGAAGAAGGTAAACGTTTCTAGAGTTTTATTCTTGTTCTCAGGCTTTATGCGGTGAGAGATTTTAAACGTAGTTTATTTGATCTAGTGTTTAGTCTCTTTTCCAGCCACTGAATTATTTATCTTTCATTATGTTTTTCTGTTACATTGTAATACTGTTTTCGCAATTACTAACTTTTAATGAAGGATAGAATTGCGTGTTTCAGGTACAAACCACTTAAAGTTTCGAGTTCAGTGAAATAAGTGCAAACAGAAAATCAAAAGTGATAAGCGCAAAGTGTTACAGTGTTGCGTTCGAGGGTTTGTCTGTTCGTGCCAGTTGTTCGCCTAGTCTGGGACCTCTTACAAGCTCCCAAGCCCAGGGGAGAAGTAATGTCGAAGGACTTATGGGTTCAGCAGGCCTTGATCGACGAACAGACGTTTCCCTCCGTGGTTTCGGGTGTAACCAACTCACGTAGCCGACGTGATCACCCCACCCACACAAAGACGAGAGAGCCCATTTATTCCTCGTCTGCGGAAGAGGTTTCTCGCAGAAACCATGGACCAAATCTTGCAGCTTTTAAGTGCAAGTCGGTCCCTTCCGCGCAAGTCCAACTCCTAGGTGGTGCCATTAGAACTGGGTCAGTTCGGACTTGCTGCAGTACGACAACTGCACACCTCCCAGAGAGGCAAGGTGGTATCGCAACAGACAGTAACTCCGTCTGTTGCCGCACCAGCTGTTTTAGACCCTCAGTTTCAACGGACAGTAGCTCCGTTTGTTGTTGTCTTTCTTAAACTCTAGTGGTCTATGCTGCTGACAATGCAGTCTCAGCTTGCGGTGTTGATGCAGGAGTTTCAGGCAGAGAAGGTTAACACACCTCCTCCTGCGAGCGCTCCTCCACCTCTACGCAGTCCAGCCTGCCAGACGTATGATGTTGAGGTTCCTCAAGCTACCTCCATGCGTGATCTGCCGCATTGGGAGTTGCCAGATACCAGCTCTGTGCAGCAACCTCCACTTTCCTTGAGGCAGGAGCCTCTTGCCACGCGGCAACCTTCTCAACACTTGAGGCAGGAGCCTTATGCTTTGCAGCAACCTCCTCTACCCTTGAGGTAGGAGCCTCATGCGTTGCAACTACCTCCTCCATCCTCGAGGCAGCAACCTCTTGCTGTGCGACAACCTCCACCATCCTCGAGGCAGCAACCTCAACTCCACCTCTGCGCAGTCCACCCTGCCAGACGTATGATGTTGAGGTTCCTCAACCTACCTCCACGCGTGAGCTGCCGCATTGTGAGTTGCCAGATACCAGCGCTATGCAGCAACCTCTTGCGTTGCGGCAACCTCCACCATCCTTGAGGCAGCAACCTCAACTCTTGCGGCAGCCACCTCCACTCTTGAGGCAACCTCAACTCTTGAGGCAAGAGCCTCAACTTTTGAGGCAAGAGCCTCAACTCTTGAGGAACCTCATGCTATGAGGCAGCCGCCTCAACGCATGCAGCAACCGCATTCTTCACAGCATGAGCCTCTCTCTGCGCAGCGTCCTCCTCAAACCATGAGGCAGGAGCCTCATGCTATGCGGCAATGGGCTCTCGTGGCATGGTTGGTTTCGACCTGGCCTTTCATTAGAAGGGGCTAGCGTTCGATCCCAAGTATGAGGTAGAAATTTATTTCTATTTGAACACGATGTTGTGTTGATATTTATCCATATTGACTCATTAGGGGTAATTTGAATGAATTACTACCAATTGTGTCACGTGGTGGCCCGGGGAAATCTGGTAAAACTCGCTGGTAAAGAGACTGATGTCTCACCAGGTAAATCCTCGGACAGCTAGATTAGGGTCAGGTTCAGATTTCCTTTTAAGAATAAATAACCGCCTCAACCCATGAGGCAGGAGCCTCATACTATGCGGCATCCTCCTCAACGCATGCGGCATAAGCCTCATCCCTTGCAGCTTGAGCCTCATCCCATGCAGCATGAGTCTCATACCATGCAGCATGAGCCTCATCCCATGCAGCATGAGCCTCATCCCATGCAGCATGAGCCTCATCCCATGCAGCATGAGCCTCATCCCATGCAGCATAAGCCGCACGCCATGCAACATGCTCTGCTTACCTTACAGCATGCTCTACATACAGCATGCTCTGCATACAGCATGCTCTGCATACCTTACCGCATGCTTCTCAGTCACACATCTTTGGTTGTTGCCAACTCACTAGACTGTCAAGCAGTTTCATAACGTTGCCTTCTAGTCTGCTGCTTTTGCACCAGTGAAACCCTCACTGAGAGAACTTAACTTTTCTCGGATATGGTTCCTGTAGATGAGAAAGTGCTATTCTCCCTCCTTCTGATTTTCCCTTGAGGACTCTGTCATTTGGAGAGGAGCCTTTAGCTGCTTAGCCTCCTATGGACTTTTATTTAAGCATAGCATGCTTCCAGGGAAGGTAATGGTTCCACTTCAGTCGCTAACCCCGTCTGTTACCACACCTGCTCCCATAGACCTTGAGCTGTGTTGCAAGACATGCAGTCCAAGCTTAGTCCTTGTTAGAGGATTTTTTGTTTACGGAGTCAGTGTGTCACTGGGAAGACGTTCAACAACCAGCAGAAGTGACTTGTTGTGACGCAGTGCGGCAACCTCAGCAACCCGATAAGGAGTTGTCTGTACGACCCAGACAGTCTAGACAGCTTCGGGTTGTCACTGTACTTCCTCGCTTCCCCATGGTTGACAGTTCACAGACTGTGCAGCAGTACCATGATCTTGTGTCCGGCTCCGTCAGACGACTAGCTTTTAAGAGCTCCCACAAGTCGTCGCTGTCTGGAGATTCTCAGATGGACTATGGATCTGACCAAGGAACTGGGCCTCCTGGTCAATTTTGAGGAGTCCCAGCTCGTCCCATCCCAGACCATTGTCTACCTGGGTATGGATCTTCAGAGTCGAGCTTTTCGGGCTTTTCCGTCGGCCCCAAAGATATACTAAGCCCTAGATTGCATCCAGAGCATGCTGAGAAGGAACCGATGCTCAGTCAGGTAGTGGATGAGTCTAACAGGGACACTTTCATCGCTGCCCTGTTCATCGAGTTAGGGAGACCCCACCTCCCCCCCTTCAGTATCATCTAGCGGCTCACTGGATAAAGGACATGACGCTAGAGACGATCTCAGTTCCTGTTTCCGAAGAGAGGAGGTCTACTCTCACGTGGTGAAAGAACAGCTTTCTTCTCAAGGAAGTCTACCTTTGGCTGTTCAGAAACCCGACCGCCGTCTCTTCTCTGACGCATCAGACACGGGCTGGGGTGCGACTTTGGACGGACAGGAATGCTCGGGAACATGGAATCAGGAGCTAAGGACACTTCACATCTATTGCAAGGAGCTGTTGGCGGTTCATCTGGCCTTGATAAACTTCAAGTCCCTCCAGCTTAACAAGGTGGTGGAGGTGGACTCTGACAACACCACAGCCTTGGCTTACATCTCCAAGCAGGGAGGGACTCATTCGTGGAAGTTGTTCTAGATCGCAAGGGACCTCCTCATCTGGTTAAAAGATCGAAAGCTCACGCTGGTAACGAGGTTCATTCAGGGCGATATGAATGTCATGGCAGATCGCCTTAGCCGGAAGGGTCAGGTCATCCCCACAGAGTGGACCCTTCACAAGAATGTTTGCAGCAGACTTTGGGCCCTGTGGGGTCAGCCAGCCATAGATCTGTTCGCTACCTCGATAACCTAGAGGCTCCCGTTGTATTGTTCTCCGATTCCAGACCCAGCAGCAGTTCACGTGGATGCTTTTCTGCTGGATTGGTCCCATCTCGACACCTGTATGCATTCCCGCCGTTCAAGATTGTCAACAGGGTACTTCAGAAGTTCGCTTCTCGCAAAGGGACACGGCTGACGTTGGTTGGCTCCGCTCTGGCCCGCGAGAGAATGGTTCATAGAGGTACTGCAATGGCTGGTCGACATTCCCAGGACTCTTCCTCTAGGAGTGGACCTTCTACGTCTACCTCACGTAAAGAAGGTACATCCAAACCTCCACGCTCTTCGTCTGACTGCCTTCAGACTTTCGAAAGACTCTCAAGAGCTAGGGGCTTTTCGAAGGAGGCAGCCAGAGCGATTGCCAGAGCAAGGAGGACATCCACTCTCAGAGTCTATCAGTCTAAAGGGGAAGTCTTCCGAAGCTGGTACAAGGCCAATGCAGTTTCCTCATCCAGTACCACTGTAACCCAGATTGCTGACTTCCTGTTACATCTAAGGAACGTAAGATCCCTTTCAGCTCCTACGATTAAGGGTTACAGAAGTATGTTGGCAGCGGTTTTCCGCCACAGAGGCTTGGATCTTTCCACCAACAAAGATCTACAGGACCTCCTTAGGTCTTTTAAGACCTCAAAGGAACGTCGGTTGTCCACTCCAGGCTGGAATCTAGACGTGGTCCTAAGGTTCCTTATGTCATCAAGATTTGAACCTCTCCAATCAGCCTCTTTTAAGGACCTCACATTAAAAACTCTTTTCCTCGTGTGCTTGACAACAGCTAAAAGAGTAAGTGAGATCCACGCCTTCAGCAGGAACATAGTTTTTCACATCTGAAACGGCTACATGTTCCTTGCAGCTCGGTTTTTTGCTAAAACGAGCTTCCTTCACGTCCTTGGCCTAAGTCGTTCGAGATCCCAAGCCTGTCCAACTTGGTGGGGGACGAACTGGAGAGAGTACTTTGCCCAGTTAGAGCTCTTAGGTACTATCTAAAATGGTCATAACCTTTACGAGGACAATCAGAAGCCTTATGGTGTGCTATCAAGAAGCCTTCTCTTCCAAGGTCTAAGAACTCAGTTTCTTACCTATTCAGGCTCCTGATTAGGGAAGCACATTCTCATCTGAAGGAAGAAGACCTTGCTTTGCTGAAGGTAAGGACACATGAAGTGAGAGCTGTGGCTACTTCAGTGGCCCTCAAACAGAACCGTTCTCTGCAGAGTGTTATGGATGCAACCTATTGGAGAAGCAAGTCAGTGTTCGCATCATTCTATCTCAAAGATGTCCAGTCTCTTTACGAGAACTGCTACACCCTGGGACCATTCGTAGCAACGAATGCAGTAGTAGGCGGGGGCTCAGCCACTGCATTCCCATAATCCCATAACCTTTTTAACCTTTCTCTTGAATACTTTTTATGGGTTTTACGGTCGGCTAAGAAGCCTTCCACATCCTTGTTGATTTGGCGGGTGGTCAATTCTTTCTTGAGAAGCGCCGAGGTTAAAGGTTGTGATGAGGTCCTTTAGTATGGGTTGCAGCCCTTTATACTTCAGCACCTAAGAGTCGTTCAGCATCCTAAGAGGACCGCTACGCTCAGTAAGGAAGACGTACTTAATAAAGGCAGAGTAATGGTTCAAGTCGTCTTCCTTACCAGGTACTTATTTATTTTATGTTATTTTTGAATAACTAATAAAATAAAATACGGGATACTTAGCTTCTTTGTTAACATGTATGCTGGTCTCCACCCACCACCCTGGGTGTGAATCAGCTACATGATTATCGGGTAAGATTAATATTGAAAAATGTTATTTTCATTAGTAAAATAAATTTTTGAATATACTTACCCGATAATCATGATTTAATTGACCCACCCTTCCTCCCCATAGAGAACCAGTGGACCGAGGAAAAAATTGAGGTGGTGTTGACAAGAAGTACTGGAGTACCTGACCACAGATGGCGCTGTGGTGTTCACCCCCACCTGTATAGCGATCGCTGGCGTATCCCGACCGTAGATTTCTGTCGGCAACAGAGTTGACAGCTACATGATTATCGGGTAAGTATATTCAAAAATTTATTTTACTAATGAAAATAACATATTTCAATGAATTTGACCTTCATTTCACTGCAAATAAACTGTTATTCCCCCCCCTTCCTGACGGACACAGGTGGGAACTTGGGACGCTGGGTGGACGAAAACAGGAAAAAAACGTGATTATTTAATACTTTCGAGATTTGTATAAGGCCACAAAACTTAACAAACCCCCTCCTAACCTAACCAAGTAGTTCCCAGGTCACAGACCTAACTGGGGACAAGCCCCTTGAACCTTCCTTCCCAGGTCACAAGCCTATCCAGGTCACAGACCTAGTTGGGGTAACTCTCCTTCCCAGGTGCCAGACCTAGGTGGGGTAACTCCCCTTCTCAGGTCACAAACCGAGGTGGGGTGACCCTCCTACCCAGGTCACAAACCTACAAGGTTACAGACCTAGACCATATGGGGCAACCCCTGCAAACCCCACTAACCAGGTCACAGACCTAGCTGGGAGGCAAGGACCCAGACCCTCCTACCCAGGTCACAATATGTGTACTAATAAATGAAAAGGACTGGATACATGTGGTTTGTAAAATGTAAACTAAAGAGTGAAATAAATTTTTCAATATTAATCTTACCCGATAATCATGTAGCTGTCAACTCCGTTGCCCGACAGAATTCTACGGACGGGATACGCCAGCGATCGCTATACAAGAGGGGGGTGTACTCACCAGCGCCATCTGTGGCCAGGTACTGCAGTACTTCTTGTCAACACCACCTCAATTTTTCCTCTGTCGTGCTTCCGGCAAGACCTACATGGATACGCTTATGATTTTGGAGTCTTTGTTCACGGTTTTGGTGAAGTATTGCTCTGAGATTTCAGCTTTCGCTATACAGGAAGCTTTTCCCTTAGCTTAGATAGCTTTTGGATTGATTTTGATTAATGGTATAACGATCTTTGCTTTAATTTGGAAACCCCCCTTGACTGTTCTCTGATTCAAGATGTCCGACCATTCTCAAGCTCCTACCCAAAGACGATGTAGTGTTAGGACTTGTATTAGGCGTCTTCCGAAGGCCTCGGTTGATCCTCACACCGTTTGTTCCGACTGTAGGGGAAAATCCTGTCAGTTGGAAGATCGATGTGAGGAATGTGCCGGGCTTTCGGAATTTGATTTTATTCAATTCCTCAAGTATACGACTAAGTTAGAGAGGGAGAGAGTTAGGAGGAGTTCTGCTCGCTCTTTGCTTTATTCCTCCCCCCATGATCCTCAACCTTTTCCTCCCCCTGTAGTGGCTACCCCCGAACCTATTATTAGTGCTCAGCCTGATATGTCGGATGTTTTACGTGCCATTCAGGCTTTAGGTGATAAGGTGGAGTCGGTAGTGAGTGACCACAAGTTTCTCTTGGCAGATGTCAAGGAACTTAAAGTGAAAAGTGCAGTGGGAAGTGGTAGTGCCAGTGCTGTGCCTAGTGTCAGTGTCAGTGTTACGCATGAGGATACTTCTGTGCGTGCCAGTCGTCCTCCCAGTCCGGGACCTCTTGCAAGCTCCCAAGCCCAGGGGAGAAGCAATGTCGAAGGGCAAAAGGGTTTGGCAGGCCTTGATCGGCGCACAGTAGTATCCTCAGTGGTTGCGGGCGTATCTTATAGAGATCGTCACTTCCACTCTCAGACGATTGAGCCCTTAATTTCCTCGTCTGCAGAAGATGTTTCCGGGAGGAAACGCTGGACCCAGGTCTCAAGGCCTCTTAAGCGTAAGGTCCAGACCGCGCGAGTCCAACAGCCCAGGTGTAGCCACTGGGCTAGTTCGGACTCGCCGCAGTCATCGGATGGCTGCACGCCTCCTAAGAGAGGTAAAGCGATGCCTCAACTTCTGTTAAAGCTATGCCTCAACAGACCTCAACTTCTGTTGATCCCAAGTTGGCTATGCTGCAGACTATGCAGTCGCAGCTTGCGGTGTTGATGCAGGAGTTTCAGGCAGAGAAGGTTAACTCACCTCCTCCTGCGAGCGCTCCTCCACCTCTGCGCAGTCCAGCCTGCCAGACGTATGATGTTGAGGTTCCTCAAGCTACCTCCATGCGTGAGCTGCCGCATTGGGAGTTGCCAGATGCCAGCGCTGTGCAGCAACCTCCACTTTCCTTGAGGCAGGAGCCTCTTGCCACGCGGCAACCTCCTCAACACTTGGGGCAGGAGCCTTATGCTTTGCAGCAACCTCCTCTACCCTTGAGGCAGGAGCCTCATGCGTTGCTACCATCCTCGAGGCAGCAACCTCTTGCGGTGCGACAACCTCCACCATCCTTGAGGCAGCAACCTCAACTCTTGCGGCAGCCACCTCCACTTTCCTCGAGGCGAGAACCTCAACTCTCGAGGCAAGCACCTCAACTCTTGAGGCTAGAACCTCAACTCGTGAGACAAGAGCCTCTCTCTGCGCAGCCACCTCAACCCTTGAGGCAAGCTCAACTCTTGAGGCAGGAACCTCATGCTATGGGGCAGCCACCTCAACGCATGCAGCAACCACATTCTTCACAGCTTGAGCCGCTTCCCATTCAACTTGAACCGCAGACTATGCAGCATGAGCCTCATGCTTTACAGCATTCGCTTATCACCACGCTTGCTCCTCAGACCCCCGCAGAACCTCCTTCATCCCAGCCTCAGGACTTTGTCATTACCAGCCCTCATCCTCTTCAGCAGAGTCTTGAGGATGAATCTACTAGTGCGCATGCACCTGTTCTTCAGGATTCAGCCATTCAGCATACTGCTTTATCGTTACCTCTCGCTTCTCAACACTCAGGTGATGAGGTTTCTGAGGATGAAGCTGCTCACCTGGATGATCCTTCATCTGATGTGAAGGAACCCAAGTCATTGCCACCCTCCATTGACTTTCGCAAGGTCCTTACTCTGTTCAGAGAGTTATACCCTGAACACTTTGTTTCTGCTACCCCTCGTTCTCCTCCATCCGAGTTCTCTCTAGGCATGCAACCTATTAAGTCTGCCTACACTAAGCTTGTCTTCGCTAGATCATCAAAGAGAGCTTTGAGAATGTTAGGGGATTGGTTGCAGTCCAAGCAGCAACTGGGAAAGACGTCTTTTATGTTTCCGCCTCCTAAGCTGGCTTCTAAGGCGGGCGTCTGGTATGCCACGGGAGAGGAACCAGGCTTGGGGGTCCCTGCCTCTGCCCAAGCTGACTTCTCAAGTTTGGTTGACTCTCCACGAAGGTCGGCTATGAGACGCTCTAAGGTCTGCTGGACCTTTTCTGACCTGGACCACTTCTTAAAGGGAGTCTTTCGCGCCTTTGAAATTTTTAATTTCCTCGACTGGTGCCTGGGGGCCTTGAGCAAGAAGACTGCCCCTTCTGACAAAGACTCGGCCATGCTGATCATGTCCTGTATGGACAAAGCAATTCGCGATGGTTCCGGCGAACTTGCCTCTATGTTTGTATCGGGAGTCCTCAAGAAAAGGGAACAACTTTGCTCCTTCCTTTCCACTGGTATCACCTCTTGCCAAAGGTCACAGTTACTTTTTGCTCCTCTTTCTAAGTTCCTGTTTCCTGAGGATCTTATCAAGGAAATGTCTGCGGCTCTTATACAGAAGGATACGCATGACCTCGTGGCCTCTTCAGCCCGGAAGGCTAAGGTTGCACCTTCAGTACCAAGAACTTACCGCACCCCAGTGGCTGATACTCCTGCTACCAGATTTATTCCGCCCTTTCGTGGCAGAGCCCCCAGCCGAGGAAGTACCCCGCCCAGACTGTCACAGGGGCAGGTCCAAGAAAGGTACCAAGTCTTCGAAAAGCAAACATTGACTCTCCTCCTCTCCAGACAGCTGTAGGAGCCAGACTCAAGACCTTCTGGCAAGCTTGGGAAAGAAGAGTTGCAGACGCCCAGTCTGTCAAGTGGCTAAGGGAGGGTTACAGGATCCCATTCTGCCGCAATCCCCCTCTGACCACTTCTCCCATCAACCTCTCTCCCAACTACAAGGAAAAGGACAAGAGGCTAGCGTTACATCAAGAGGTGTCGCTCCTGTTACAGAAGGAAGCAGTGGTGATAGTTCGGGATCATCAATCCCCGGGCTTTTACAACCGTCTCTTCCTGGTGGCCAAGAAGACAGGAGGTTGGAGACCGGTGCTGGACGTCAGTGCGCTCAATGCTTATGTCACCAAGCAGACGTTCACTATGGAGACGACGAAGTCGGTCCTAGCAGCGGTCAGGCAGGAGGACTGGATGGTCTCGTTGGATTTGAAAGACGCCTACTTTCACGTCCCCATTCATCCAGACTCCCAACCTTTTCTGAGATTCGTTTTTGGAAAGGTTGTGTACCAATTCCAAGCCCTGTGTTTTGGCCTAAGCACGGCACCTCTGGTGTTTACGCGACTGATGAGGAATATTGCGAAATTCCTCCACTTGGCGGACATCAGAGCCTCCCTTTATTTAGACGACTGGCTTTTAAGAGCCCCCACAAGTCGTCGCTGTCTGGAGAGTCTCAGATGGACTTTGGACTTGACCAAGGAACTGGGTCTTTTGGTCAACTTAGAGAAGTCCCAGCTTATTCCTTCCCAAACCATCGTTTACCTGGGAATGGAGATTCGGAGTCAAGCTTTTCGGGCTTTTCCGTCGGCCCCAAGAATCAACCAAGCCCTAGAGTGCATCCTGAGCATGCTGAAGAGGAACAGATGCTCGGTGAGACAGTGGATGAGTCTAACAGGGACCCTGTCATCGTTAGCCCTGTTCACCGAGTTAGGGAGACTCCACCTCCGCCCCCTTCAATACCATCTAGCAGCTCACTGGGACAAGAATATGACGCTCGAAGCGGTCTCTATTCCTGTTACCAAAGAGATGAAGACTACTCTCATGTGGTGGAAGAGCAACATCATTCTCAAGGAGGGTCTCTCGTTAGCTGTTCAGACCCCCAATCTTCATCTCTATTCGGACGCATCAGACTCGGGCTGGGGCGCGACCTTGGACGGACAGGAATGCTCGGGAACATGGAACAAGGAACAGGAAACGCTTCACATCAATTGCAAGGAGTTGTTGGCAGTACATCTGGCCTTAATGAACTTCAAGTTCCTCCTGCTAAACAAGGTGGTGGAGGTGAACTCCGACAACACCACAGCCTTGGCGTACATCTCCAAGCAGGGAGGGACTCATTCGAGGAAGCTGTACGAGATAGCAAGGGACCTCCTCATTTGGTCAAGAAGTCGAAACCTCACGCTGGTAACAAGATTCATTCAAGGCAATATGAATGTCTCGGCAGATCGCCTCAGCAGGAAGGGTCAAGTCATCCCCACAGAATGGACCCTTCACAAGAACGTGTGCAACAGGCTTTGGGCCTTGTGGGGTCAGCCAACGATAGATCTGTTCGCTACCCTCGATGACCAAGAGGCTCCCATTGTACTGTTCCCCAATCCCAGACCCGGCAGCAGTTCACGTGGATGCTTTTCTGCTGGATTGGTCCCACCTCGATCTATATGCATTCCCGCCGTTCAAGATCATCAACAGAGTTATTCAGAAGTTCGTCTCTCACGAAGGGACACGGCTGACGTTGGTTGCTCCCCTTTGGCCTGCAAGAGAATGGTTCACAGAGGTACTGCAATGGCTGGTCGACGTTCCCAGGACTCTCCCTCTAAGAGTGGACCTTCTACGTCAACCTCACGTAAAGAAGGTACACCCAAGCCTCCACGCTCTTCGTCTGACTGCCTTCAGACTATCGAAAGACTCTCTAGAGCTAGAGGCTTTTCGAAGGAGGCAGCCAGAGCGATTGCCAGAGCAAGGAGGATATCCACTCGCAGAGTCTATCAATCCAAGTGGGAAGTCTTCCGAAGCTGGTGCAGAGCCAATGCAGTTTCCTCTACCAGTACCTCTGTAACCCAAGTTGCTGACTTCCTGTTGCATCTTAGGAATGTTAGATCTCTTTCGGCTCCTACGATCAAAGGGTACAGAAGTATGTTGGCAACAGTTTTCCGCCACAGAGGCTTGGATCTTTCCTCCAACAAAGATCTACAGGACATCCTTAAGTCTTTCGAGACCTCTAAAGAACGTCGCTTGTCCACTCCAGGCTGGAATCTAGACGTAGTCTTAAGGTTCCTTATGTCTCCTAGATTTGAACCTCTCCAGTCAGCCTCTTTCAAAGACCTTACTCTCAAAACTCTTTTCCTCGTCTGCCTTGCAACAGCCAAAAGAGTTAGTGAGGTTCACGCCTTCAGCAGGAACATAGGATTCACATCCGAAACAGCTACATGTTCCTCACAGCTCGGGTTTTTGGCAAAAAATGAACTTCCTTCACGTCCTTGGCCTAGATCGTTCGAAATTCCTAGCCTTTCCAACATGGTGGGTAACGAGCTAGAGAGAGTTCTTTGCCCTGTCAGAGCTCTAAAGTACTATCTTAAAAGGTCAAAACCTATACGAGGACAATCAGAGGCCTTATGGTGTGCCATTAAGAAACCTTCGATGCCTATGTCCAAGAACGCAGTTTCGTATTACATAAGGCTTCTGATTAGAGAAGCTCATTCTCACATGAAGGATGAAGACCTTGCTTTGCTGAAGGTAAGGACACACGAAGTGAGAGCTGTGGCTACTTCGATGGCCTTCAAACAGAACCGTTCTCTGCAGAGTATTATGGATGCAACCTATTGGAGGAGCAAGTCAGTGTTTGCATCATTCTATCTCAAAGATGTCCAGTCTCTTTACGAGAACTGCTACACCCTGGGACCATTCGTAGCAGCGAGTGCAGTAGTAGGTGAGGGCTCAGCCACTACATTCCCTTAATCCCATAACCTTTTTTAACCTTTCTCTTGAATGCTTTTATTGTTGTTTTTGGGTTGTTACGGTAGGCTAAGAAGCCTTCCGCATCCTAGTTGATTTGGCGGGTGGTCAATTCTTTCTTGAGAAGCGCCTAGGTTAGAGGTTGTGTAGAGGTCCTTTAGTATGGGTTGCAGCCCTTTATACTTCAGCACCTTAGAGTTGTTCAGCCTCCTAAGAGGAACGCTGCGCTCAGTAAGGAAGACGAACTTATTAAAGGCAGAGTAATGGTTCAAGTCGACTTCCTTACCAGGTACTTATAATTTCATTGTTATTTTGAATAACTGATAATATGAAATACGGGATACTTAGCTTCTTGATTAACATGTACACTGGTTTTCACCCACCCGCCTGGGTGTGAATCAGCTACATGATTATCGGGTAAGATTAATATTGAAAAATGTTATTTTCATTAGTAAAATAAATTTTTGAATATACTTACCCGATAATCATGATTTAATTGACCCACCCTTCCTCCCCATAGAGAACCAGTGGACCGAGGAAAAATTGAGGTGGTGTTGACAAGAAGTACTGCAGTACCTGGCCACAGATGGCGCTGGTGAGTACACCCCCCTCTTGTATAGCGATCGCTGGCGTATCCCGTCCGTAGAATTCTGTCGGGCAACGGAGTTGACAGCTACATGATTATCGGGTAAGTATATTCAAAAATTTATTTTACTAATGAAAATAACATATTTCAGGGGAATGGGATGCTATAATATTTTGTGTAATTTTTCATGGATTTATTATGAGTTCCAGAGAATAATGTATAGAGAAGAAAAGGTTAGTTGTTCCTACACTAACAAACCTATAGTTATTTATAAGGATTAACCTTTTGGTAAAGCTGAAACCAGCCTTAAGACTTTTTAGTGACTAGTGATAGGGGCCCTGGAGGGGGAGACGGGGTACCTGGCCACCTCTTTCGCACACTAACACACACTTGTGTATTCGTATTCTGACCACTTTTTTCTACTGGCCTTTGATGTTTTCATTTCTTTTTTTACTGTAATTGTGTTTCTATATATTTTTAAATATTCTATAGTTTATATATATATATATATATATATATATATATATATATATATATATATATATATATATATATATATATATATATATATATATATATATATATATATATATATTTATATTTATAAACATCCTTTCAGTACAGTATGATGTTGCTGTCTTTTTATTAACCTCCTTCGAAGCTGCTCCTTACCTGTCCTCCTCAGTGGGCCGATTGAGCAAGAGCGCAGACCAATTAACTCCATGTCAACTTCAGGGTACCAGGGTTGTTGCTTTTTCCTCAAGAGGAGCACTTTCACCTCCAGCCGTCATGGAACCATTCTCGCTTCCAGATGTGGTGGCTGTCCTTGGGAGTGACTGCACCCCCTTCCTAGGAAGCTTTGCTTCAGCTCCTTCAGTGTGGGGCACGGAAAGATCCCTTGCCAGTTGCTGCTGCTGCAGCTGACGCCTTAGCTGTCTGCAAGGTTCGCTTTATGCCCTTTCCTGGCCCTTCCACACGGTATCTCAGTCAACCCTTCCGTTTGTCCATCCTACAGACTCCTACTGATGACGAGTCCTCTTGCCATCACCTAATGATCCGCAATTTCTTCTCTCTCCCTATATGCAACGCTCCAGCCCGCATGCACAACGGTTTCCTGCTGCCGATCATGAACATACGAGCGATTATCAACCCAAGGCCAGCTCTGTATTTGGTCACTGATTGCCAGAACGAATCGATCATCATCTCCTCTTCCCTGTCGACGGGCGTTCTCGGGACATCGTTCTTGATTTTCTAATGATCGCCACAGATCACAAGCTCAAAGGTCATCACGATCTCGATGCTCTTCTTCTAGAAGATGTTTACATTCATGGGCTAAATGCTCACATTCACGAGCTAAACGCTCACAATCACGAGATCGAAGGTCATCATGACCCGATGCTCTTTTTCTAGAAGACGTTTATATTCATGAGCTAAACGCTCACTTGTTCCGTAACAGTAACCAATGCTATTTCTAAGGGTATTACTTTTGGCGAAGCTGAAAGGTCAAGCCATTGGAATTTAGCGTGGGGTAACTACCCATTCCGCTAGTTAACCGGGGAGGGGGAGGGGGGTTAGCTAGCTACCCCTCTCACTCACACACCTGTGACTGTGCTTCACTTAGCTTTTGGCTCGGATGATGAATGGTTGTTGCCGCTCCTCATCCTCTCCATTATTTTGGACAGCCATTAATCAGAATTTGTCTTTTTTTTTCAGTGTGTGCCAAGTTCTGCTTAGCGGCCTTGCGTATCTGCCCTGGTTTGAAGGGCCGCATCTGCGGTACCTTCATGTCCATGGTGGAAACTGATCCTCACCGCCTTTGTCCGTTTGGTCTGCAGAAGTCAACGCTGCAACGAATCTAACAAATGTAATGAATGCCGAGAGTGGTCTGCCTCCCAGTGGGAAAGGTATGGGCGTCGGCGGAAAAAGTCCAAACAGGATTGTTGTCCTTCGAAGGTTTCTTCGAAGATTTCTTCTTCTGCTTCCCGACCTTCATCCAAAGCTCCTACTCGAACGGCTTCCTCCGCGGAACCATTTAGTGGTAGCGTAGGCCGCTTAATCCCCAGTCAACCTCGGTCCTCGAGAGATGGTACAGTCTTACCTAGTGAGTTGGCCCCGCCTCTCCACCTGAATGAGACCTTGTCTCTTTCTCAATTATTACAGGTTTGTTCCATCACGGAGTACTTACCTCGAACTATTTTCTTAGGAGTATCTGGGATTCTCCTCCCAACCGACCAGAATTTTGTGTAGTTTCCCCTATCTCCGTTTACTATAGTGGGTCTCTCTGTGGTGGATGGATACTTGCCCTGAGGCGACCTGGGTCAGCGAGAGCGTGGGGCTAGGTCTCGGTCACCAGTAAGCTTTTGGTCGCGGCGTGGTTAACATCTCGCCGCTCCCTCACATCCCATGCGACCCTTTGTGTCCCCACGTGGTTACCGCCTGTTTACCGATTCCCTTGTTCTTTTCATCCACCTCTTTCCCCTGTGTTCTTGTGTTGCTTGGTGCTTTTTAGTTCTATTATGGAACACCAACGTCGCTGCCCCGGGCCTAATGCCGGTAAATCGTGTGGTGGGTTTCTCTCTAAACCGGAAGTTTATCCGCATACCCTGTGTTCGTCGTGCAGGGGTAGTGTGTGTTCCCCGTACGCCACGTGCCCGGAGTGCGAGTCCTGGCCGGAAATCCAGTGGGCCTTTACGGGACAAAGAAGAAGAAGGCGTCCAAGAGATCCCCTAAGAAGGCGGGCACCGCCTCGCCCTTGGCGTCGCCCTCGGCTCCTTCAAAGAGAGGTTCCCCTTCACCTTCCCCTACCCAGAGTAGGGGACGAGGTAAGTCCGTTGCGGGGAAGCGGCCCATTGCTGCTCCCCATGAGTCTGATGTTCCTGACGTGGGGATGTTGTTTCTTCGCATGCGTTTGGGGGTGCCTGTTGGGGGGGCCGGAGTGTGCTCGGGAAACGAGGCTCTGGTGCCTACAGGGCCCGTCTCGACCGAAGACCCGGTGTGGGGGAAGACTGCTCCGGCCCCTTCCCCCGCATCGTGGCTATGTGTTTCAGGCATTTCAGCACCCGGGGGAGAAGCGGACAAGGAGAGACCGCTGACAGGTTCGTCGGACCCCGACTCCATTGTGTGGACGGCGCCTAGGACACCCTTCAGGTCGCCGATGCGGCAAGAGGAAGAGTTCGACGGCTGGTTCGCTTCCAGGAAGACTATACGGACTCCCCCGGCCCTGTCGTCGACGCTCCCACCTGACTTTATGCAGCCGTTCACGCCGGTGAAATAACACGTGGACCCTACATCAGCATCGGAGGACTTGGCGGGCTCGTCTTCCTCCTTTTCATCGTCCTCCTTTTCACCATCCTCCTCGGAAGATTCCGATCCCCGGGAGTCGAGAAAGAAGTGGAAGAGGTTCCGAAGGAGGAGGTTTTGCTCCCAGTCAGCCCCGTCCAGAAAACGTGCAAGGACCTCCAAGAGGAAACACAAGAAAGGGCGTTCGTCCAGAGATGAGTGGGTCTGTGTGACCATTCCCAGCAGCGAACTCATCAAGGCAGCCTCCACTCCAGGCTCATCCGGGTGGCTCCCTAGAGCCGCTTCTTCGCCCTCGCGACACGGGGCCTCCAGTTGGTCCGCCCGTCGCCCGAAGCCGTCGGCACAAGTCAGCTTCGCCAAGCCCAAGCCCGCAAAGGCACCGGCTCCATCTGTCCAGCGGAGAGAGCCACTCCTTCGGCCCGGCAGCATGGCCCCTATCCCCGGTTCCACGGCAGCTCTACCCAAGCACCCTGAGCAACCAGAAGTGCATCGTATGCCCCCGGCCCCATGGAGCTCCGCGGGAGGGGGTAGACCCATGACGGCTACCTCCGTCTCAGCGGATCCACCCGTGCTGGAAGTTCCCGCGCTATTGGTACGGCAGGAGAGAGATGACCTAGCCTCCCACATGGCTCCATCCGTGATCGACGGGGTGGCCGATGCGGAAGATCAGGTGGCGGAAGGACTAATAGAAGGGGGAGACTGCTCGGAAGATGACATCTCCTCCTACAGAAAGGTGCTGGTGCTGATCAGGCGGCACCACAGGCTAGACGACCCGAAACTCTCGACGGAGCAGGCCTGGCTCTCAGGTCTGGGCGGGTTAGTAGACAACCCTGTCCAACAAAAGCCGTCTCTAACCCTTCCTCTGGCTCTGGACGTAAAATTGGGGATGGACCATGTCGACAGATACGTCGCGGGGTCAAGTGGACTCCCTCAGGGCCCAGGGGTCCTTCATGCTGCTTCCAGGCTTACGGACGCAGAAGCGATTTTACATTATATATATATATATATATATATATATATATATATATATATATATATATATATATATATATATATATATATATATATATATATATATATATATATATATATATATATATATATATATATATATATATATATATATATATATATATATATATATATATATATATATATATATATATATATATATATATATATATATATATATATATATATATATATATATATATATATATATATATATATATATATATATATATATATATATATATATATATATATATATATATATATATATATATATATATATATATATATATATATATATATATATATATATATATATATATATATATATATATATATATATATATATATATATATATATATATATATATATATATATATATATATATATATATATATATATATATATATATATATATATATATATATATATATATATATATATATATATATATATATATATATATATATATATATATATATATATATATATATATATATATATATATATATATATATATATATATATATATATATATATATATATATATATATATATATATATATATATATATATATATATATATATATATATATATATATATATATATATATATATATATATATATATATATATATATATATATATATATATATATATATATATATATATATATATATATATATATATATATATATATATATATATATATATATATATATATATATATATATATATATATATATATATATATATATATATATATATATATATATATATATATATATATATATATATATATATATATATATATATATATATATATATATATATATATATATATATATATATATATATATATATATATATATATATATATATATATATATATATATATATATATATATATATATATATATATATATATATATATATATATATATATATATATATATATATATATATATATATATATATATATATATATATATATATATATATATATATATATATATATATATATATATATATATATATATATATATATATATATATATATATATATATATATATATATATATATATATATATATATATATATATATATATATATATATATATATATATATATATATATATATATATATATATATATATATATATATATATATATATATATATATATATATATATATATATATATATATATATATATATATATATATATATATATACAGGTGGGGGTGTACATCAACAGCGCCATCTGTCGAGTAGGTACTCAAGTACTTCTTGTCAACACAGAACCAATTTTCTCTCTGTCGTGCCACCGGCAAGACCTACTTGATACGCTGTTGTTTTCTGGAGTTGATTTTCACGTTATTTGGTGAAGTATTCTCTCTAGTTATTAGCTTTCGCTGTGCAGAAGTTATCCTCAATACTTTCTCACTTTCATTGATTAGATTTTGGATTATTTGTTGACGACTTGGATAGATTTTGGATTTCCCCCCTTTGACTAATTCAAGATGTCTGACCCTACTCAAGTCCCCAAGTACAGGAAGTGTAGCGCTAGGGACTGTTCTAGGCGTCTTCCGAAGGCCTCTATCGATCCGCACACCGTTTGTTCCAATTGTAGGGGTAAAGCCTGTCAATTGGAAGATCGATGTGAGGAATGCGCTGGGCTTTCGGAATTCGATTTTCAAGAATTCCTTAAGTATGCACGTAGGCTAGAGAAGGATAGGATCAGGAGGAGTTCGTCTCGCTCTATTGATTTTTCCTCTCCCCATGCCCCACAACCTATTCCTTCCCCTGTAGTGGTTACACCCGACCCTCCTACTAGCTCTCATCAACCTTCGATGGCGGATATGATGCGTGCCATTCAGGCTCTTGGTGAGAGAGTTGAGTCATTAGCGAATGACCGCAATCAACTCATGGCTGACGTCAGGGAGTTGAAAGGTAAAAGTGCAGTGGGAAGTGAAGTGAGTGTCAGTGCAGTGAAAAGTGTCAGTGTTACGCATGAGGGTGCGTCTGTTCGTGCCTGTCGTCCTCCCAGTCCGGGACCTCTTGCAAGCTCCCAAGCCCAGGGGAGAAGCAATGTCGTACGACCAAAGGGTTCGACAGGCCTTGATCAGCGGACAGACGTTCCCTCCGTGGTTGAGGACGTATCTTGCCGAGATCGTCCCACCCACAAACAGACGAGTGAGCCCATTCATTCCTCGTCTGCGGAAGAGGTTTCTCGACAGAAACGCTGGACCAAGGTCTCACGACCTCTCAAGCGCAAGGTCCCTTCCGAGCGAGTCCAACGGCCCAGGTGTAGCCACTGGGTCAGTTCGGACTCGCCGCAGTCCTCCGAAGACTGCACACCTCCCAAGAGAGGTAGAGTGGTTCCGCAGCAGGCAATCACTCCGTCTGTTGCCGCACCAGCCGCTGTAGACCCTAAGTGGTCTTTGCTGCAGTCTATGCAGACTCAGCTAGCTTCCTTCATGCAGGAGTATCGTGCTGAGAAGGTTGACGCTGCACCCGTTAGCCTACAACCTGCCACGGTTGTGCGCCCAGCTGACACTACGGCTGCCTGCTCCCACACTCCGGCTGTGAGAGCTCCACCACCTATGCGCAGTCGACCCTGCCAGACGCATGTTGACGTTAGCCGACGTGCGGCACCCTCCGTTGACGTGCGTGAGCTACCGCATCAGCAGGAAGGTGGAGTCAAGCTGCCGTGCTTTGACGCGGTGCGTCAGTCTCCGCAACCCACGGTGGTCCCCACCACGCACCACCACTCCGCTTTGGTTGTTGCCAGCTCTCAGACTGACCAACAGCGGCATGACGTTGGATCCAGTGCAGCTACGCATGCACCCGTGCTGCCGGATTCAGCCGTTCAGCTTTTATCGCCTCCTTTGCCGCTTCCTCCTCAGCATTCGGATGAAGGAATCTCTGATGACGACGAAGCTGCGCATTTGGACGACCAACACTCCGACATAGATGAACCCAAGACTACGCCTCCCTCCTTAGACTTTAGGAAAGTCCTTGCCCTGTTTAAGGAGTTGTATCCGGACCAGTTTGTGTCTGCAGCTCCACGCTCACCTCCCTCTGAGTTCGCTTTAGGCATGCAGTCAGCAGCTCCTGCCTTTACGAAGCTCGTACTCGCTCGCTCGTCCAAGAGAGCTTTAAGGGTACTGGGAGAGTGGTTGCAGGCCAAGAAGCAACTTGGGAAGACTTCCTTCATGTTTCCCCCGGCCAAGCTTGCTTCCAGATCTAGCGTCTGGTATGCCACGGGAGAGGTTCTCGGCTTGGGAGTTCCTGCCTCTGCCCAGGGCGACTTCTCAAGTCTGGTAGACTCTCCCCGCAGACTGGCTATGAGACGCTCCAAGATTTGCTGGACTTCTTCGGACATGGACCATCTTTTGAAGGGAGTTTTCCGTGCGTTCGAGATCTTTAACTTCCTGGACTGGTGTTTGGGAGCGTTGAGCAGGAAGACCTCCCCTTCGGATAAGGATTCTGCCATGCTCATCATGTCCTGCATGGACAAAGCCATACGGGATGGGTCTGGCGAGCTTGCGGCTTCTTTCGTGTCTGGAGTTCTCAAGAAGCGGGATCACCTTTGCTCCTTCTTGTCGGCGGGAGTCACCCCATGTCAGAAGTCAGAACTGATGTTTGCTCCGCTATCGAAGTGTCTCTTTCCTGAAGAGTTGATCAAGGGGATTGCCGCCTCGTTGATCCAGAAAGACACTCATGACCTGGTGGCGTCATCCGCACGTAAAGTCACAGCTTTACCTTCCGTGCCTAGACCTAGGATGGACACACCAGCGTCTAGGTTCATTCCGCCCTTTCGTGGCAGAACCTCCAGCAGAGGAGGTACTCGTGCCGATAGTCAACGTGGTAACAAGAAGAAGGGTTCCAAGTCCTCAAGAGGCAGAGTCTGACTGCCACCTTCTTCAGACAGCAGTGGGAGCCAGGCTCAAGAACTACTGGCAGGCCTGGGAGAACAGGGGTGCAGACGCACAGTCTGTGAAGTTACTCAGAGAGGGGTACAGGATTCCATTCTTGCGCAAGCCCCCTCTAGCAACAACTCCCATCGACCTCTCTCCCAGGTACAGAGAGGAGGACAAGAGGCTAGCTTTACAGCAAGAGGTGTCTCTCTTGCTACAAAAGGGAGCGGTAGTCATAGTCCGGGACCATCAATCCCCGGGCTTCTACAACCGTCTCTTCTTAGTGGCGAAGAAGACAGGAGGGTGGAGACCGGTGCTAGACGTCAGTGCTCTAAATGTCTTTGTCACCAAGCAGACGTTCACCATGGAGACGACGAAGTCGGTTCTAGCATCGGTCAGGAAGGAAGACTGGATGGTCTCGTTAGACCTAAAGGACGCGTACTTTCACGTCCCCATCCACCCAGATTTCCAACCTTTTCTAAGGTTCGTTTTTGGGAAGGTGGTATACCAGTTCCAAGCCCTGTGCTTTGGCCTAAGCACGGCACCTCTAGTGTTTACCAAACTGATGAGGAATATTGCCAAATTCCTGCATTTAGCAGACATCAGAGCCTCCCTCTATTTGGACGACTGGCTTTTAAGAGCTGCGTCAAGTCGTCGCTGTCTGGAGAATCTAAAATGGACTCTGGATCTGACCAAGGAATTGGGTCTCCTGGTCAATATGGAAAAGTCCCAATTCGTCCCATCCCAAACTATAGTATATCTAGGTATGGAGATTCAGAGTCAAGCTTTTCGGGCTTTTCCGTCGGCCCCCAGAATCAGTCAAGCCCAAGAATGCATCCAGAGCATGCTGAAGAAGAACCGATGTTCAGTTAGACAGTGGATGAGTCTGATAGGGACGCTTTCATCTCTGGACCAGTTCATCGCGTTAGGGAGACTCCACCTCCGACCCCTTCAGTATCACCTAGCTGCTCACTGGAGAAAGGACATGACGCTAGAAGCGGTCTCAGTTCCTATCTCCGAGAAGATGAAGTCTGCACTGACTTGGTGGAAGAACAACATTCTTCTCAGGGAAGGTCTGCCACTGGCTGTTCAGACCCCCGACCACCTTCTCTTCTCGGACGCATCGGACACGGGCTGGGGTGCGACATTGGACGGTCGGGAATGCTCGGGCACGTGGAATTCGGATCAAAGAGCACTGCACATCAACTGCAAGGAGCTACTGGCAATTCATCTGGCCTTGAGAAGCTTCAAGTCCCTCCTTCTAGGCAAGGTGGTGGAGGTGAACTCCGACAACACCACAGCCTTGGCGTACATCTCCAAGCAAGGAGGGAGTCATTCGATGACGTTGTTCGAGATCGCAAGGGACCGCCTCACCTGGTCAAGAGATCGAAACATATCTCTAGTAACGAGGTTCATTCAAGGCGACATGAATGTCATGGCAGACCGCCTCAGCCGGAAGGGTCAGATCATCCCAACAGAATGGACCCTTCACAAGAATGTTTGCAACAGACTATGGGCCTTGTGGGGTCAGCCCACCATAGATCTGTTCGCTACCTCGATGACCAAGAGGCTCCCAAATTATTGCTCACCGATTCCGGACCCAGCAGCAGTTCACATAGATGCCTTTCTTCTGGATTGGTCCCATCTAGACCTTTATGCGTTCCCCCCGTTCAAGATTGTCAACAAGGTACTGCAGAAGTTCGCCTCTCACGAAGGGACAAGGTTGACGTTGGTTGCTCCCCTCTGGCCCGCGAGAGAATGGTTCACCGAGGTACTGCAATGGCTAGTAGACGTTCCCAGGACTCTTCCTCTAAGAGTGGACCTTCTGCGTCAGCCGCATGTAAAGAAGGTACACCCAAGCCTCCACGCTCTTCGTCTGACTGCCTTCAGACTATCGAAAGACTCTCGAGAGCTAGAGGCTTTTCGAAGGAGGCAGCCAGAGCGATTGCCAGAGCAAGGAGGACATCCACTCTACAAAATGGGAAGTCTTCCGAAGCTGGTGCAAGGCGAATTCAGTATCCTCAACCAGTACCTCTGTAACTCAGATAGCTGACTTCCTTTTACACCTAAGGAAGGTAAGTTCCCTTTCAGCTCCTACGATCAAAGGTTACAGAAGCATGTTGGCAGCAGTCTTCCGCCACAGAGGCTTAGATCTTTCCAACAACAAAGATCTACAGGACCTCCTTAAGTCTTTTGAGACCTCGAAGGAGCGTCGGTTGACCACACCAGGTTGGAACTTAGACGTGGTTTTAAGGTTCCTGATGTCAGCAAGGTTCGAACCGCTTCAATCAGCCTCTTTTAAAGATCTCACTTTGAAGACTCTTTTCCTCGTCTGCTTAGCAACAGCTAAAAGAGTCAGTGAGATACACGCCTTCAGCAGGAACATAGGATTTACATCTGAAATGGCTACATGTTCCTTACAGCTTGGTTTTTTTAGCCAAAAACGAACTCCCTTCTCGTCCTTGGCCCAAATCGTTCGAGATTCCAAGTCTGTCCAGTTTGGTTGGAAACGAACAAGAGAGAGTCCTATGCCCAGTAAGAGCTCTTAAGTACTATTTAAGACGTACGAAGCATTTACGAGGACAATCAGAAGCTTTATGGTGCTCTATTAAGAAACCTTCTTTACCGATGTCGAAAAACGCAGTGTCTTATTACATCAGGCTTTTGATTAGAGAAGCTCATTCTCTTCTGAATGAGGAAGACCATGCTTTGCTGAAGGTAAGGACACATGAAGTTAGAGCTGTCGCAACTTCAGTGGCCTTCAAACAAAACAGATCTCTGCAGAGTGTAATGGATGCAACCTATTGGAGAAGCAAGTCAGTGTTCGCATCATTTTACCTTAAAGATGTCCAGTCTCTTTACGAGAACTGCTACACCCTGGGACCATTCGTAGCAGCGAGTGCAGTAGTAGGTGAGGGCTCAACCACTACATTCCCATAATCCCATAACCTTTTTTTAATCTTTCTCTTGAAATGTTTTTATTGTTGTTTTTGGGTTGTACGGAAGGCTAAGAAGCCTTTCGCATCCTGGTTGATTTGGCGGGTGGTCAAATTCTTTTCTTGAGAAGCGCCTAGATTAGAGGTTGTGATGAGGTCCTTTAGTATGGGTTGCAGCCCTTCATACTTCAGCACCTAGGAGTCGCTCAGCATCCTAAGAGGATCGCGAGGCTCAGTAAGGAAGACGTATTTAAAAAGGCAGAGTAATTGTTCAAGTCGACTTCCTTACCAGGTACTTATTAATTTTATGTTTGTTATTTTGAATAACTGCTAAAATGAAATATGGAATACTTAGCTTCTAATGTTAACATGTATGCTGGTCTCCACCCACCCCCCTGGGTGTGAATCAGCTACATGATCAACGGGTAAGATTAATATTGAAAAATGTTATTTTCATTAGTAAAATAAATTTTTGAATATACTTACCCGGTGATCATGAATTAAAGGACCCACCCTTCCTCCCCAATAGAGACCCAGTGGACCGAGGAGAAAATTGGTTCTGTGTTGACAAGAAGTACTTGAGTACCTACTCGACAGATGGCGCTGTTGATGTACACCCCCACCTGTATAGCGATCGCTGGCGTATTCCGCCCGTAGGTTTTTTCTGTCGGGCAGCAGAGCTGCAGCTACATGATCACCGGGTAAGTATATTCAAAAATTTATTTTACTAATGAAAATAACATATTAGTAACTTGAATGTCGCGGCTGCTCTCTGCGATAAGGTACCAAAAGATTTGGATGTGTATAGGCCTGCCGATTGGTTGGAAAAAGACGCAGATTTAGTTATGCCCGCCCAGAGAAATCCAAAACCACCGATGTGGCTTATAGCTGAATCAAAGGTGGTTACAGGGAATTATTTTAAAATAGGCAAATTGATTCAGAAAAAAGTAGGAACTATTGCACCAGTCGATATATCTCATTTTGGATAAAATAGTTTCCCTATCCATGCCAAATCCAGTACAGTACACAGTCTGTAATATTGTCCAATATGAAAATAAGTAATGATGACATTAAGTTAGATGTCAAACCTCACCTAATTTTAAATATTTAACTTAGCCGGTGAATATACAGTATAATAGCTGACGTCTCCGGCGGCTCGACAGAAAAACACAAAAACTCGCGAGCGATCGCTATGAAGGTTGCGGGTGTGCCCACCAGCGCCAACTATCGGCCAGATACCGCATATACATGTAAACAGCTCCAGTTCTTCTCTGTCGGTCTGATCGACAAGTTGATTCCATTACTCGCTGTTAACCTGGAGTTTTTCAACAGTCTTGGTGAAGTACTTCTTTTTGGTTTTGAGCTTTCGCAGTGCAGGTGTTTTTATCTTCAATTTAAACTCTTGAACTCTTTTTTGGATAGATTTAATTGTTGATAACTTTGGATTGTTTTTGGACTTTCTTTGACTTTTCAAAATGGCTGACCCTTCTCCAATTCCTACATTTCGTAAATGTAATGCTAGGGATTGTAACAAACGTCTTCCAAAGGCCTCTCTCGACCCACATACTGTGTGTTCTAATTGTCGGGGTAAAACCTGTCAATTAGGAGATCGGTGTGATGAGTGCGTGGTACTTTCGGAATTCGTCTGGCTAGAGTTTGATAAGTATTCTCGTAAGCTAGAGAGAGATAGGGTGAGGAGAAGTTCCTCTAGATCATTAGAATTTTCCTCCTCCCATGCCCCTGAACCTAATCCTTCCCCAGTAGTAGTTGTGCCTGAACCTTCTACTAGCACTCATGAACCATCAATGCGGGATATGTTACGTGCCATTCAAGCTTTGGGCGAGAGAGTTGAATCTTTAGCTACGGACCGTAATCCACTCATGGCGGATGTAAAAGAGTTAAAGTGTCAGAGTGCCACATTAGAAAATCGTGGGGATAAAGTGATTAGTGCGCAAAGTGTTATCAGTGTTGCGACTGAGGGTTCGTCTGTTCGTGCTTGTCGTTCGCCTAGTCCGAGATCTCTTGCAAGCTCCCATGCCCCAGGGAGAAGTAATGTCGTAGGACTTATGGGTACGAGAGGCTTTAACCAACGAACAGACGTTCCCTCTATGGTTTCGGGCGTGTCTCGTCAAGACCGCCCCTACCATAAGACGAGCGAGGCGATTTTCTCCTCGTCATCCGAAGGCTTCTCGCGTAAGAAACCATGGAGCAAGGTTTCGAGACCCTTAAAGCGAAAGTCAGTCCCTTCAGGACAGGTCCAGCGTCCTGGTTGTAGCCATTGGGACAGCTCTGACCCTGTGCAGTCATCGGAAGACTGCTCGCCGCCTAAACAGAAGCGTAACACAGGCTCCGAGAGTCTTAGTGTAGGCAATGTTTTGCAGTCACAGACGTTACCCTCGTCTCGAACCGCACCCACTCCCGTTGATCCTAAATGGGTTGTGCTGCAAGATATGCAGAATAAGCTTGCCTCTCTTATGGAGGATTATACTGCTGAGCAGGTTCACGATGATCCTCGTCGTTTAGCTGATCGAGATCCTGGCCGTCAGCCACCCAAACGAGCCTTTGCTCGTCCTGTTGACGTTGACGTTACAAAGTCACGTCAGTCACGTTTTGTAGAGCCTCACTCGATGCAGTCCCGTGTTGACTTTCAGCCGCTTGTGGACGTTCAGCCGCTGCCGCATGCTCGTGTTGACGTTCAGGACGTTCGCCAACCAGCGAAGTTGACTTGTTTTGACGTTGAGCGTCGAGCACCGCAGTCAAGAGTTGTTTTGACTGCTCAGTCTAGGCAGTCAAGGCAGTCTCGAGTTGACGTCGAGCGTCCTCCCGCTCCTGTTGTTGTTGCTAGTCAGTCCGTTAAGCAGTTACATGACGTAGCGTCCTGGACTGCTACTGATGCTCCTGTGCGTGTGGACTCTGCTTGTCAAGCATTGCCACC
>NC_090752.1:34437788-34440288 GCF_036898095.1 Palaemon carinicauda
ACGCTGTGCGTCCCCGCGCTGCTATGGTTGTTGCCAGCTCACAGACTGGGCAACAGTTCCATGACGTTGCGTCCGGTTCAGTCACGCGTGCACCCGTGCGACCGGACTCAGCTGACCAGCCGATACCTACTCCATTGCCGCTTCCTCCTCAATTCTCGGATGATGGACTCTCTGATGATGACGATGCGGCACACGTTGATGAACCACATTCGGACCTTGACGAGCCCAAGTCCACGCAACCCTCTTTGGACTTTAGAAAAGTTCTTGCTCTGTTCAAAGAGATGTTTCCGGACCAGTTTGTGTCTGTGGCTCCACGCTCTCCTCCGTCAGAGTTTGCTTTAGGTACGCAGTCATCCTCGCCTGCCTTTACGAGACTCGTCCTCGCACGCTCGTCCAAGAGAGCTTTACGAGTTTTAGGAGATTGGATGCAGTCCAAAAAGAGTTTAGGGAAGACAGCCTTTACGTTTCCCCCTGCTAAACTCTCTTCCAGATCGAGCGTCTGGTATGCCACGGGAGAAGTTCTCGGCTTGGGAGTTCCTGCCTCTGCCCAGGGCGACTTCTCAAGTCTTGTAGACTCTCCCCGCAGGCTAGCCATGAGACGCTCTAAGATATGCTGGTCACCTTCGGACCTAGACCATCTGTTGAAAGGAGTATTTAGAGCCTTCGAGGTCTTCAACTTTTTGGACTGGTGTTTGGGAGCTTTGAGCAGGAAGATCTCCCCGACTGAGAAGGAATCTTCCTTGCTCATCATGTCCTGCATGGACAAGGCCATACGTGACGGATCTAGTGAGCTTGCTGCATCGTTCGTATCCGGAGTCCTCAAGAAGCGTGAGAACCTTTGCTCTTTCCTGTCAGCTGGAGTGACACCGTGTCAAAGATCAGAACTTCTGTTTGCTCCTCTCTCTAAGTGCCTTTTTCCAGAGGACTTGATTAAGGAGATTGCTGCTTCTTTGATTCAGAAGGACACCCATGACCTGGTTGCGTCCTCTGCCCGCAAAGCCACCCCTTTGCCTACCTTGTCAAGACCAAGGATGGACACTCCAGCGTCCAGATTTATTCCGCCCTTTCGTGGCAGAGCCTCCAGCAGAGGAGGTGCTCGTGCCGAAGGGAGACGTGGGAAGAAGAAAGGAACCAAGTCCTTTAAAGGCAGAGTCTGACTGCCACCTTCTTCAGACAGCAGTGGGAGCCAGACTCAAGAACTTCTGGCAGACCTGGGAGAAGAGAGGCGCAGATGCACAATCTGTGAAGTTGCTCAGAGAGGGGTACAAGATCCCGTTTGTACGAAAACCCCCTCTAGCAACGTCTCCCATCGATCTCTCTCCCAGGTACAGAGAGGAAGACAAGAGACGAGCATTGAAACAGGAGGTGTCTCTCTTGCTAGAAAAAGGAGCGGTAGTCAAAGTCCTGGACCATCAAACCCCGGGCTTCTACAACCGTCTCTTCTTAGTGGTAAAGAAGACAGGAGGGTGGAGGCCGGTGCTAGACGTCAGTGCGCTGAATGTCTTTGTCACAAAGCAGACGTTCGCCATGGAGACCACAAAGTCCGTTCTAGCAGCGGTCAGAAAGGAAGACTGGATGGTCTCTTTAGACCTAAGGGACGCTTACTTTCACGTCCCCATCCACCCAGACTCCCAACCTTTTCTGAGATTCGTTTACGAAAAGGTTGTCTACCAGTTTCAAGCCCTGTGCTTTGGCCTAAGCACAGCTCCTCTTGTGTTTACGAGGCTGATGAGGAATATAGCCAAATTCCTTCATTTAGCGGACATCAGAGCCTCCCTCTATTTGGACGACTGGCTTCTAAGAGCTTCTTCCAGTCGTCGCTGTCTGAAGGATCTAAAGTGGACTCTAGATCTGACCAAGGAATTGGGTCTCCTGGTCAATATGGAAAAGTCTCAAGTGGTCCCATCCCAAACTATTGTGTATTTAGGGATGGAGATTCACAGTCAAGCTTTTCGGGCTTTTCCGTCGGCCCCCAGAACAAGTCAAGCCCAGTTATGCATCCAGAACATGCTGAAGAAGGAACGATGTTCAGTCAGGCAGTGGATGAGTCTGATAGGGACACTATCATCCCTGGAACAGTTCGTTTCGTTAGGAAGACTACACCTCCGTCCTCTTCAATATCACCTAGCTGTTTACTGGAAAAAGGACAAGACGCTAGAAGCGGTCTCGATCCCCATTTCCGAGAAGATGAAGTCTTCCCTGACTTGGTGGAAGGACAGTATCAGCCTCAGAGAGGGTCTGCCCCTGGCTGTTCAGACTCCCAACCACGTTCTCTTCTCGGACGCATCGGACACGGGCTGGGGCGCGACATTAGACGGTCGGGAATGCTCGGGAACTTGGAACTCGAGTCAAAGGACAATGCATATCAACTGCAAGGAGCTACTGGCAGTTCATCTGGCCTTGAAAAGCTTCAAGTCTCTCCTTCAAGGCAAAGTGGTGGAGGTGAACTCGGACAACACCACGGCTTTGGCGTACATCTCCAAGCAAGGAGGGACCCACT
>NC_090752.1:34445288-34457251 GCF_036898095.1 Palaemon carinicauda
TCTCTCTCTCTCTCTCTCTTTTTTTTTTTGGAAAACTATAGAATCCTGTCAAGGTTTTATCACTAGTTATTTGAACGCTTCTAAGGTTATAGCAATCTCAAAAATATTAAATTTATTATTGTATACCAAAGCATTCATAATAGCTCGTTATTAGCTCTCAGCAACCATAGAATAAATACAGTATATATATATATCACCATTTTGTAGGTTTTTACATTAGCAATTGACTATAAAGTGTTATAACTGCAACAAATTATATCAACTCCTTTTGATTTTGTTAATTTCCTACCTGTTCTTCCCATCAAAACCAAGCCTTGACTCCTTGATGATTTGGGCCTTTCCTCTGATTGTCATCTTTTTCTTTTTAGTATCAATGACTAATCTGGTTTATTACTTTATCATCTGCGGGCAGCATCCATATCTATAATAGGATCTACCCGATCCACTACAGAAATTAATCTTGACGGATATAGTTGAACTTCCCTAAAATCTTGCCCAATTTCTTAACTAGTATATGTATCGCCACCACCATGTTTACATGTCTTGCACTTGGATTGATACTCTTTCATATTCATGTCTCCATATTAATGGATCTAAGTAAAATCTAATGATGCTAGCACTTTTTTATTCCTTGTCTGATTAAAAAATCTTATATCAACAGGCAATTGATGCTATCAAGCTTCCAGCTGATGGATCAGGAGCAACATTTCCAGGAAGTTATATGTTTGAGCTCTTAGAAAGGGCAGAAATTACCCCACATAAGAAGACAATCATTTTAGAAATACTTGACAGACTGGTAAGTATTTATTGTGTTTGATTTCATAAAGCAGCAATGCTCATCTAAATTTTTGTTTCTAGTTTTATGGTGTTTGGCATGTTTTGAACCGTGCATATAATCTGCCCTTTTTTTTCTGTTGTTGTTATGTTCAGAGCCCCATGCACACAGGTAGGAATAGAGACCCTGCAGTGGTACTGATGTAGAAAAATAGTAATGCCTATAGTAATTAAGATATACAGTACTGTTAAGTAGTGAAAAATATATGAGTTATACAGTAGTAATAAACTGTATAATGGAATATTTACACAATATAGTAGAAACAAATAAGTAATAGCGATAACATGGTAATTGTAAATCATTGATAATGATATTGCAGTAATAATGCTAATTATAATAGTAATAATTACTCATAATTGTATTGTGGTATAAAAACAAGTCCATAGTACAATTATATATGAGCAAATGTCTTAGGAGTTTCTACCTGTATTTTGATATCCAGTTTAGGTGTTGATGCCCTTTATCATTAAATGTAAGTACCGTGACAGTAGTAGCATCCTTTGCTTAAATATTAATTTATCTCTTGCCAGATGCTGATGAAAAGTTTGTTCACACGGGTGTTAGCACTATATTTTATGCAGGAGTTTTAGATGGATTACTATTCTAGTACAATCTGCAATTTGAAGAATCTCCTGGCTTATTACCTATGCCAACAAAGATGAAGGAGGCTATGTTTGTGTGTTTGTTTGTGAACAGATTTTTGGTTATAATTTTAATCGTAATGAAACTTGCAGGGATTAACTGTTATGTAAAAAGTTGGACATAATCAAATTTTGGAAAGTCAAGGTCACAGTCAAGGTCACAGTCAAGCAAAATGTCCAATTCACGTAAGTTCGGAACTCATTGTCATAGAGACTTCAAATTTGGTTCATATTTGAGTGCATAAAAATCCATGGCAATTAATACATGTTAAGGTCAAGGTCAAGGTTGAGGAAAAGGTCGAGAAATAAGCTGCCGCACCGGGGGTGTGCACTCTACCGAGTGTCCCGCTAGTTCTGAATAGTTTTTAGCTTTCATTAAGGGGACCGTCCGCCATGGTGTTTTGACATACCTACTTTCAGAAATTGAAAATTATTTTATTGCTTCCATGTATGCATAAACATATCATACATGCTCTCCAGAAGTTTCAGCCAATTATTTTTTTAAATAATGAAGGTATAGCAGTCTTTAAATGATGACGTCATCCTCACTGCGTCGTCTGCATGGCTGAGTTTGACAGAATCGTCTTTGTGTTTTTATTTTTGCATATATATAGCAATATTTTCACTTATGTTTCAAAATCTTGTACGTCTGGCAGAAATGGAAGGCACTGGTAGAGGGTAGGTGAACGAAAACTACCAGCTACAAGGACAGCAGCCAGAGTTTCCAAAGACATATAGCAGTTATAATGCATGTGTTTGTTTACTTGCAGTTCTTATTTACACTGTTTTCACAACATCCTCGGGAACTTTTTAGCAAGGCCAATGTTACCTAAGGTGATAGAAAGAACAAAAAGTAAGCAGAGAACATGAAAAAAGAACCAAGAAGAGAGGGAAACAAAAATAAAAGAGTATAAAGCTGAAACATGCTAACTAAAGCACTGGCAACAATGAGAGACTGCTGACAACTCATGACACCCTTACACCAAGTATAATGGTAAACTTAAGGTTTAAATTCCTCGTTTAGGGTCCGTTTATGTAGGAATAAACAATAAAAGTACAAAGTAATGTTATCATAATAATGTTTTCTTGATTTCTTTAAGAAAAGAAGCAAAAATGTGTTGCAAATCTTTGGGAGCTTATAACTTAAAAACATACTTATTGACACTTAGGTAAATTTTTCTCACTTATTTATTGTTCGATTGTAAAGAGAAAGATATCATAGAAAAAAGGAATAAATATCCCCCAATCTTGTGAGATGGAATTTTAATTTTCTTACTTTTTTCAGGATTATTTTGCGTCTAGATGAGGAAAAAAATAAAAATTCATAAAAAAAAGTAAAATGAAAATTCCCTATCACAGAATTGTTCGGGTTATAAAGTAGTTTATATGGTATAAGTTTCAATACAATTGGTGTCATATTAGTGGAGAAAATTTACCTAAATTTTATTTTTTTTAAATCACGATTTTTGCTAATAAATCAAAGTGTTTTTGATCAAATGACTTGAAATTTTTATATGATGAAGGTATTATATATGTCTAAAACATATATAGAAATGGTGTATTTTGGATCATTAGAAAAAAATAGAGGACATGGTGGACGGTCCCCTAAAGTTAATATTGATTAGTAGCACGCCGGTTATCCCAATTTTATTAAATTTTTATATAAGAAACCTTTAAGCCTGTCGTAGTTGCCACTACAACTACAAATTTAGTGTTTGGTGTTTCAAGTATTTACATGAACGCAGTGTTGCCAAATGTTCTTAATTAACTTTTAGTATAGAAGTAAAATTCCAGTAATATTTCCTAAGTTTCTCATATAGCCTACACATTTTCACGCAAAATTAATTATTGATCAAAGAAGTCTCTAGAAATTCCTGCTAATGTATGGGACTCAATGTCTTGTTACTTTTCTTTTAACTTGGTAACACAGCACTCGACTAACAGTGAGATGTGTCGACCAAGGTCGTATTGAACAAATGTGTGTATTAATTTGAAACTCTTGCAACAAAATTGTTATCAAAATATTGCTTTATCACAAAATATTAACAAAATGAGAAAATAAATAAATATTGCATAAACAACTGATATGGCACAGTGTTGTCTGCTAGGAGACCACTAGTTGGCATGTTTGCTTGTGGAAGGGGGTTGGCCAAACAAACGTAGCTTGCTACAGTACTACATTAAACCAAGTGCAATATGAAAATAAATTTTATTACATATGAATGGTAATAGTAGGTTTATATTTTGTGTGTGGTGAGTGTGATTGCTTATATGTCATTAGTTGGGTGTTTGAGAGTTGTCGAACTCCCTTATACAACTTTTTCTTTGTTAAATGCAGGGTGATTTTTCGGGGTATTTTTCTGGAAAATAGGTGAGTTTTTTGGCACAGGAAATACGTCAATTTTCATTTTTCCTAACGATGCAAACCCTGAGCTATTTATACAAATTGGCCCGCCATAACCTGTCCCCCAATAAGTCCTGCCTGCAATGAAAAATGACTAGACAACATAACTGTGTGTGTGTGTGAGCTGAGCGGGTAGCCGGCTACCCCTCCTACCTCCCCAATAACTAGCGGTAGGGTAGTTGCACCACACTAAAAGTCTTATGTCTAGTTTTCCAGGTTTGCCAAAAGTATTATCTCTATAAATAGCTACAGATTTGTATCATCAGGAAAAATACAAATTACAGTACTTTCAAATTTGTCATATTTAGGTTTTGAGAATCATCCCTTGCCAACTCACTGCCATTTGTCCCAACGCAAATGCAAACCATTGCCCTTTAGGTTGGGAGTATGTTTTTGGCGAGAAGCTGGATGGTCGTCGAATCGTTTAAAGAGCCGTATAGCAACAGGAGTGAGTGAGGGTGAGGAGGTCTGCCCTTTCACCTGTCAAAGTCTCTCCACTTGAGTTTTTCAGCTGCATTGAGTATGGGTGTACTGATTTGCCCTTAAGTGAACTTTCACTTTCTTTTTCTTTCAGGAAGTCAATGCTGGCTGTTGACTGTTAATGTAAAGCAAGACACTCAATTGTATGATGTTGCACTTTGCATCTGCTTTTTTTTTCCTTTTATTAAACCGGCTGTTGATCTGCACCCTCTCTGTGCTCTTGCTAGGGATATGATTGTTCACAATCATCCAATTTGCAGAGTGTAGCTCATTGCACCTGTAATTTGTTAGGCATGTGCATTGAGGGGAGGAAGAGAGCTTGCTTTTTCCTTCTGCTCCTTGGGTGCATCTGCTGTTGCTGCTTCTGTTCTTACTCTCCTGGCTCATTCTTGGTGGAGTATGTGGCAGGAGCTAAAGTGGTTCTCCCTCCCCGGTGGCCCCTTGGTCAAAAGTACGTGTTCCCTCGATAACAGGTTGTTTCCGTGCACCTACCTGACCCGGTCACCCACGCTCCCTTCTCGTGTGCTTTACCCCAACACTTGTACCTTGGGGATCTGGGATTCTGCTCCCCTGAAAATGTAACTGCCCTCCCTGTGAGTGTTCTTCAGTGTTGCTGTTCCTGCTGGAGCAACCCCTGTGTTTTCTCACCTTGGGAAAGCCTCTTTGTCCTGGTTTCTCAGACTTTGACTCCTCAGCTTGCAGAGCCAGAGGGGAGGGTTGGAAAGAGAAAGAAATATGCTCATTCTTCTTTTTGTTCCGACTCCTCTTCCTTCTATTTTTATACGGCTTCGGAATTTGTTCACTTCTTCTAAGATTGCGTCCTTTCGACACCACCTCTTTAGGAGGGACAGAGAGGGAGCAGAGTCCCTGTGTTTTGGTTCCTTGGGACCGATGCACAGGGACGAAATAATGACTTGGTGTCAAGACCTCAGACCTAGCTTGAGGGTCCCTGGCTATCCCAGTAGCCAAGTAGGGCAGGTGTTGTGGCCCTGCTTGCCCACACCCAGGGGCCCTGTGTGATGCTGGAGCTGTTCCCCAATCTAACCTAAGGGTCTATTTTAGGAGTTGCCTTTCAACACCCATTGGATCACTTGAATGGTTATGCCCTGTCTCTTTTTAACCCTGGTACAGACTAATCTTCCGTGTGGGATTTCAATAGGTTGGTTCGGGTGGCTCCCAGACAACCTCATACTAAATGGTTTCCCTTCTTGCCCTGTTGCGATTCAGAAGGAACTTCCTTGGCCCTCATCATTCCCAGGGAAAGTAGGTGACACCCGAGTGGTTTCCTACCACGTCAGGCTGGAGCTACACCTCTTATGTCATGCCCGCCCAGGTACAGTACCTGGTGTCTCAACATAGTGCCTGGTGTGTGGCCCGGGTCACAAATACCCCACCCAGAATAAAAAAGCAAATGAAAGCACCATCCTTTTCTGTTATTTAAAGTAATGTCTATATAATAGGAAAAAGGAAAACTCCAGAGAAATTTATGTAATCCACTGTAAAAAAGGAAAATGTAGGTTATCATGGAATAAGTGTACAGTACATGTATCACAAGAGCACCATGCTTTTCTGATATTTATAGTAATATCCATAATAGGAAAAATCACACTTCTGAAAAATTTGATATAATCAGCTGTAAAAAATCAAAATGTAGGTTATAGAATAATTGTACATGTATATGTGATAAGGACAAATATATAGCTACTGGGGTTTAAATCCGTTGCATCATAGAAGTGAGAACTATGCCTGCTAGTAGTTTATTTTTTTCATGCAATTATGTAATATACTGTAAATGCTTTATCCAATCTCTTTTGTATGGAGTCCATCAAAAATAGCCTTCAAAGCATCTGTCTGCTAAGTGAGACCCCCTTTGGTTTTCTGTGAAATAAGCATGATTTTCTCTGATTGAAAAGCTTTAAAAATTAGATTTAATTATATACTTTGTTCAGTGCTCATTAAAATAACTGGTCAAATGTTATTATATCGTGGTCAGGACAACCTGAGTGGTTGCTTGTTACCAACAGGTTTACCATTGATAATTAGCCATATGCTTAGATCCTAATTAGAAGTATCATATGTCATTTTATTATATTTATTTTGAATCTATCTTTTCAGATATTGTATCTTACGACCAACAGTGCATCTCCATTCCAGCGAAAAGGTGCTGGCCTTCAAAAATTCTCAGACCTCATAAAAATTGTTTTTAGCAGGGACAAATTCTCCCTGCAACATATGGAATTTGTAAAGCAATGTTACAAGGTTAGTGTTCATTCAAGTTTGCTGATTATAAAGAAAAGCCACAGTTTTAATAGAGCGCTGATTAAATTTTGTACAGTAAGCCTTTTAGTTATTGTGAAGTAACAAAAGTATTTTTCTGGTTACTGTGAAAGTTTGAGGATTAATAATGCTGTAAGCTCTTACCTATTCACAACTTCTTACTCCAGTTTGCTGTTATATCCGGACTCTTTTTGTATGGTTTGCAACATTCCTGGACAATTTCTGTACAATAAAATGGTAAATAGTGAAGTACTGTTGGTGAAATAACTTTATATAATCTTGCCTGGTTATTAATCACAACACACACCTGGGTTCATGTCACACAAGGTATACCTGGATATTCGTCGTAAGACATACTTGGGTATTCATCACAAGACATACCTTGGTATTCATCCACTTGAGATTACACGGTTTGATGAGAAAAATTTGTTGCAGTATTAGTCATTCCATTAGTATTCGTCACCCTTAGTAGAACTTGTATGAGTTAAGAACCTGCAAACATATGCCTATTCCAGTTATAAACAAAGCATCTGTTTCATCATAGCTTTTGCTCCACATTTTTTATCTATATATATGAGACTGGGTCACAATCCTGAATGCCGTAATCACGACAACCAAAATATCGACATGCCAGGTAACCGGCTTACCCAAAATCCTTACAGCCATAATCCCGACTTTGTTTTCTTCCTATAGTCGACCCAAACCTTGGGTCGTTGTACCTGGAGAAGTACTGAAACAAGAGAGATTAAGATGTTAAAGGTGGGACAATTCCTTCTGGTATCCTTGATATAGTTTCCTTTTTTGCAATTTTTTTTCAGGTGGGCGATGGAAAGCAAATATAAACTTTGGAGGATTTATGATCCCAGGTCAATCAGAGCCACACAGGGTGTGTGTTTAATTGGATCATATAATGCATAGCTTATAGTATGGTGCCAAAAAGTTTCAATTTATACATAGAGAAGGAGAGAGTCATATACTTCAAACTTGAAATGATTGTAAATTATTTGAGTACAGAATACTTACAGTAGAACTAACATTATGTAGATAAGAAGAAAGTTGAAGGTTGAGATTTAGATGTCAACCCTTCTAAGAGAAGAATAGGATTAGTTTGATATGCGTTATCAGATAATCAGTAGGTGTTAAGCTGGTCAGATTGTTTTCTCATATCTTCATTTGGCAGTCGTTAAGGTACGAACTAAAAAGTCTGAATCTTTTTTATGTCCATACGAGGCATTGAGATTAGAACGTCTCTGAACTGCTTCTTTGGTTTTGGTCAACTATAACAGTGGTGTACCTGTGGTCAGATCAGAGTATTTAAAAGGTCAATATCCTGATTAACTTCCTTAATAGTCATTTTTTCAGTAGGCACAATGGACAGGCAAAATACCCCCAGGAATTGAGAGAGAATCTACAGTTTTTCAATATTAATCTTACCCGATAATCATGTAGCTGTCAACTCCGTTGCCCGACAGAATTCTACGGAAGGGATACGCCAGCGATCGCTATACAAGAGGGGGGTGTACTCACAAGTGCCACCTGTGGCCAGGTACTGCAGTACTTCTTGTTGACACCACCTCAATTTTTCCTCTGTCGTGCCTCCGGCTAGACCTACATGGATACGCTGTTGATTCTGGAGTTTTTTGCTCACGATTTGGTGATGTATTTGCTCTAGAGTTTAGCTTTCGCTATTCAGGAAGTTTTATCATTAGCTTAGCTAGCTTTTGGAATTAATTTGATTAATAATGGTGACGAAGAGAGTATGAACTCTCTTTCACTTTTAAATGGCCGACCCTTCCCTTAGACGGAAGTGTTGGTGTCTAAGAGAGTATAGACTCTCTTTCTTAATCTTGCTTAACAAAAGTTATAGATTTATTTTATATCTCTCCGCCTTTTATAGGCCTCTTCGATTAACTTCCTTTTATTATAAACTTATTAAAATTAATTTTTATATTTGTTTATATTCGACCTTTCCTAATAGTAGGCGGTCTTTTCTTGGTACCGAAGTTAATTAACATTGAGCCCGTCATTTCGGTTTTACCTGTTAACATTTTAGGCTATTTTAATGTTTTTGAAAGAATTTCTTTGATAGTCTCGTACTGTTTTCAAAGTTGAACTAACGTTTTGTTTTGTCTCTGCAGTTGTTGACGTTCAGAACGTTCAACTTGCGCTCTATCGTTACGATAGAGAGAGAATTTTCACGGTGTCACGTTGCAGTAAGAGTAAACCGTTTCTAGCGTTTTGTTCATTCTTTCTTAGCTTAATGGTTTTAATTCTAATAAAGGAACTTTTTATTTGGGAAATCTTTCAGTTTTTTTCCTTTAACAATAATATGTTTTAACGATATATATGATTGGGCTCTTCTCTCAGGTTCTAAGTCAAGAGAGAGAGAGAGAGAGAGATAGAGACGGAGGGAGAGAGAGGAGGATAAACGTTTCGTTCAAGCGAGTAACGTTGTTATCGTTTTTGCTCTTCTCCCTAGTCTCTTTAGGGGAAGAAGGTAAACGTTTCTAGAGTTTTATTCTTGTTCTCAAGCTTTATGCGGTGAGAGATTTTAAACGTAGTTTATTTGATCTAGTGTTTAGTCTCTTTCCAGCCACTGAATTAATTATCTTTCATTAGATTTTTCTGTTACATTGTAATTCTGTTTTCGCAATTACTAACTTTTAAGGAAGGATAGAATTGCGTGTTTCAGGTACAAACCACTTAAAGTTTCGAGTTCAGTGAAATAAGTGCAAACAGAAAATCAAAAGTGATAAGTGATAAGCGCAAAGTGTTACAGTGTTGCGTTCGAGGGTTCGTCTGTTCGTGCCAGTTGTTCGCCTAGTCTGGGACCTCTTACAAGCTCCCAAGCCCAGGGGAGAAGTAATGTCGAAGGACTTATGGGTTCAGCAGGCCTTGATCGACGAACAGACGTTTTCCCTCCGTGGTTTCGGGTGTATCTACACACGTTGCCGACGTGATCACCCCACCCACACAAAGACGAGAGAGCCCTTTTATTCCTCGTCTGCGGAAGAGGTTTCTCGCAGAAACCATGGACCAAATCTTGCAGCTTTTAAGTGCAAGTCGGTCCCTTCCGCACAAGTCCAACTCCTAGGTGTAGCCATTAGCCCTGGGTCAGTTCGGACTTGCTGCAGTACGACAACTGCACACCTCCCAGAGAGGCAAGGTGGTATCGCAACAGGCAGTAGCTCCGTCTGTTGCCGCACCAGCTGTTTTAGACCCTCAGTCTCAACGGACAGTAGCTCCGTTTGTTGTTGTCTTTCTTAAACTCTAGTGGTCTATACTGCAGACAATGCAGTCTCAGCTTGCGGTGTTGATGCAGGAGTTTCAGGCAGAGAAGGTTAATACACCTCCTCCTGCGAACGCTCCTCCCCCTCTGCGCAGTACAATCTGCCAGACGTATGAGGTTGAGGTTCCTCTAGCTACCTCCATGCGTGAGCTGCCGCGTTGGGAGTTGCCAGATACCAGCGCTGTGCAGCAACCTCCACTTTCCTTGAGGCTGGAGCCTCTTACCACGCAGCAACCTCCTCAACAATGGGGGCAGGAGCCTTATGCCTTACAATCTCCTCTTCCCTTGAGACAAGAGTTTCTTGCAGTAAGACCATCCTCGAGGCAGCAACCTCTTGAGGTACGACAACCTCTACCATCCTTGAGGCAGCCACCTCAGCTCTCGCAGCTGCAACCTCAACTCTCGAGGCAAGCACCTCAAGAACCTCAACTCGTGAGACAGGAGCCGCGTTCTGCGCAGCCGCCACCTCAACTCTCGCAGCTCACACCTCAAGAACCTCAACTCGTGAGTCAAGAGCCTCTCTCTGCGCAGCCACCTCAACCCTTGAGGCAAGCGCAACTCTTGAGGCAGGAACCTCATGCTATGAGTCAGCCACCTCAACGCATGCATCTGCCACTTTCTCCTCAGCTTGAGCCTCTTCCCATTCAACTTTGAAATAACAAATGACAATAATAACACCTCATTACTTTCATAACTTGCATTTGTAAAACATATACATGTATGCCTACACAAACATTATGATAATGGAGGTTATTCGTATTACTTAAAAAAAAAAAAAAAATATATATGTATTCCTTGCAATATATTTTTAACAAAATCGCAAAAATATGGCAAAAATATCTTCAAAACAAAAATGAATCATGAGTTATGAATGTAATGTAAATATTATGTTGATATTAAAACCCCATGCAAGCATGCATGAAGTAATGCAGAGTTGCCAACAGGGCGAGTTTCCCTTTCCTGAGGTGAAGTAGATTATAGTACGTATATTTAGTGCAGCTTAATTCTACGATTATCATGCCGGCTATCAAATTCATCAACAAAACAGTCTAAATCAATTCCCTCGGCACGTGCACTTTCAATGGACAGTGATGCGATATTACTCAATCTAGCACTGGTCATGGAATTTCTGAGAAATGTTACACGCCATGCAACATGCTCTGCTTACCTTACAGCATGCTCTACATACAGCATGCTCTGCATACAGCATGCTCTGCATACAGCATGCTCTGCATACCTTACCGCATGCTTCTCAGTCACACATCTTTGGTTGTTGCCAACTCACTAGACTGTCAAGCAGTTTCATAACGTTGCCTTCTAGTCTGCTGCTTTTGCACCAGTGAAACCCTCACTGAGAGAACTTAGCTTTTCTCGGATATGGTCCCTGTAGATGAGAAAGTGCTTTCTCCCTCCTTCTGATATTCCCTTGAGGACTCTGTCATTTGGAGAGGAGCCTTTAGCTGCGTAGCCTCCTATGGACTTTTATTTAAGCATAACATGCTTCCAGGGAAGGTAATGGTTCCACTTCAGTCGCTAACCCCGTCTGTTACCACACCTGCTCCCATAGACCTTGAGCTGTGTTGCAAGACATGCAGTCCAAGCTTAGTCCTTGTTAGAGGATTTTTTTGTTTACGGAGTCAGTGTGTCACTGGGAAGACGTTCAACAACCAGCAGAAGTGACTTGTTGTGACGCAGTGCGGCAACCTCAGCAACCCGATAAGGAGTTGTCTGTACGACCCAGACAGTCTAGACAGCTTCGGGTTGTCACTGTACTTCCTCGCTTCCCCATGGTTGACAGTTCACAGACTGTGCAGCAGTACCATGATCTTGTGTCCGGCTCCGTCAGACGACTGGCTTTTAAGAGCTCCCACAAGTCGTCGCTGTCTGGAGATTCTCAGATGGACTATGGATCTGACCAAGGAACTGGGCCTCCTGGTCAATTTTGAGGAGTCCCAGCTCGTCCCATCCCAGACCATTGTCTACCTGGGTATGGATCTTCAGAGTCGAGCTTTTCGGGCTTTTCCGTCGGCCCCAAGG
>NC_090752.1:34457751-34489703 GCF_036898095.1 Palaemon carinicauda
TATCCTTTTGGTAGTGTGGGTACCATATCACATTGCAGTACTCGAGTGTACTACGCACATAAGTTTTGTAAAGCATAATCATGTGTTCAGCTTTTCTTATTTTAAAGTGTCTGAATAACATTCCCATTTTTTCTTTACATTTAGCCAACAGTGTTGCTATTTGGTCGTTGCATAACATATTCCTATTTAAGAATACACCAAGGTCTTTAATTGCTTCCTTGTTTGTGATTGTCTCATTATTAGGTCCCTTGTATGCATACACCATTCCTTCTCTGTTTCCATAATTTATTGATTCGAATTTATCGGAGTTAAATACCATCCTATTTATCTCCGCCCATTCATATATTTTGTTTAGATCTCTTTGTAGTGAGTTCCTATCTTCATCACAAGTAATTTCTCTACTTATTCTTGTGTCATCGGCGAAACTTCTCACTACGGAGTTTTCAACATCACAGTCTATGTCTGAGATCATAATAACAAATAGCAGTGCAGCTAATACCGTACCTTGGGGCACACCAGATATTACCTGGGCTTCATCTGATTTCTCGTCATTTGCAACCACTATCTGTTTTCTGTTTTTGCAGGAATTCTTTTACCCATTTTCCTATCTTTCCCACAATATTATGCTTTCTCATTTTTTTCTCCAATATGTTATGGTCTACCTTGTCAAAGGCTTTTGCAAAATCTAGATAGATCACATCTGTGTCTTTTTCATTTATCATATTATTGTATATGTTTTCATAGTGAGCTATCAGTTGGGTCTGTGTACTTTTTCCAGGTACGAAACCGTGTTGACCCATATTAAACAAATTATTTTTGACCAAATGGTTCATTATTTTCTTTTTTATTACCCTCTCATACACTTTCATAATATGTGATGTTAGACTAACAGGTCTATAATTGCTTGCCTCTAGTCTTGATCCACTTTTGAAGATAGGGGTTATATAAGCTAATTTATGTTTAACATATATCTCGCTCATATCTATACTCTGTCTTAGCAGTATTGCAAGTGGCTTCGCGATAGTGTTTGCAGTTTTTTTTAACAAAATTGCTGGAACTCCATCTGGTCCGGCTGCCGATCCATTTTTAATTTCGTTTATAGCCGTGACAATATCTGCTTCATTAATATCTATATCCGTTAGATATTCAACATTTTCTTCTCTCATTTCTGTTTCATTATTCTCATTCGCAATTCTTGGCGTGAACTCACTCTTATATTTTTCTGCTAATGTGTTGCATATTTTCCTTTTTTTCATTCGTTAGCCGTCCTTCAATTCTTAGAGGGCCTATTTCTATTCTCCTTTTATTCATCTTTTTTGCATAGGAGTAAAGTACTTTGGGGTTTCTTTTTATATTTTGAAGTGTCCTTTCTTCTAAGTCCCTTTTTTCATTTTCTTTCGACTGTATAATCTTTTGTTCTGCATTTTCTATCTTACATTTTATTTCCTCATTTTCCACACATTTTTTTCTTTTGCAAGATTTTTCTTCCACTTTTTAATTTTCTGAAATAAGATCCTTCTGTCTCTTGGTATGCACGTCTTTTGTTTATTGTTTTTTTTCGGTACATATTTTTCAACAATTTTCTCCAGTATTTTGTACAGTATATCCGTATTTACCTGTATATTATCACTTATAAATACATTTTTCCATTCTTTATTCAGTTCTTCATTTATTTCTGACCATTTTATATTCTTACTGTAAAAGTTATATTTTCCATATCCTTCCCAAAGTTTTGTGCTTTTATTAAGTCTGTGATCACTTGCTTTGGAATGAACTATCAATTCTATGACATTGTGGTCTGAAATTCCCGTGTTATACACTATTATTTCTTTAACATAATTCACCTCATTCACAAATACTAGATCTAGGACATTTTCCTTTCTTGTTGGAATGTGGTTTATTTGTTGCATATTATGTTCTAATAGCATATCTTGAAGCTTTTCAAATTGCCTCTTATCTTCTGCGCTACTATTACTATCTTTTTTATATGTATACATACAACCACTTTCTTCTATCCGTTCTTTCCAATCCACGAAAGGAAAGTTAAAATCTCCGGATAGGAGTATATTCCAGTCTTTATGGTTTCTACATATATCATCTATTTTTTCTATTATTATGTCAAACTCCTTAGTGTTTGGGGGTCTGTAAACTACAATATTCATTAGTTTTTCAAATTCAAATTCTACCGCAATCAATTCACATTCTGTGTTGCTGTATTTTTCACATACTTTTCCTTGATTTATGTCTCTTCCATATATTGCGGTTCCCCCTTGATTCCTATTTTTTCTGTCTGATCTATAAGTTTGGAAACCCTTTATCTGGTCATCACTGCCAGTCTCTTGGGAATACCATGTTTCACTTATATTTAATATATCTATTTTTTCAATTTGGGTTAGTTCTTCTAAGAACTCTATTTTCCTTTTAGAGTTTCTCGTGACTAAACCCTGTGCATTCATTACTATTATGGTTTGTGTTTCATCCCCATTATTTAATATTGGTAATAATATGGATTCTCCCATGCTTCCTTCCTGTTCTGATATGATGTTCTTTTCTTCATTTCCCGGAATTCTGCCATTAAAAAATCCAACTTTTCTATTATATTTGCTCTTTCGCCTTCATATTTATTTGTGTGTGTATACCTGCAACTGTCCCCATATCTGCACCAACCCCTGGCATTATAGATGCATTCTTTGTAGTTGGGCTCTAAATGTGCAGGTTTGGGTTGAAAGGCCTCATATCTTGGGGCTCTTGGTTCAAAGCGCGGTATATACACGGCCTGCTTTTTTGTTTCTTTTTTCGTTTCTTTTTTGCTTTCATTTTTCTTTTCAGTTTGCTGAGTTTTCTTACATTCATTCATGGTTGCAGGATGCATATATCGACATTTTTTGTTGTAAATGCATCCTTTTCCTTCTTTTAGGTTTTTGCATATTTTTGGATGGAGATCTCTGCATTCGTCTCCATATCCGTCTAAATACGCACATTTACCATATATTTCATAATTATGGCATATCTTTGGATGCTTGTAGTAGCATCTTTCGCCAAATCTGCAATTCCCTCTTTTCAGCATATTGCAGACTATATCCTTCTTTTCTATTTTTTCTTGTTCTTGCTCTTCCCTAAAATTATGTAGGTCCGGGTAGTCTCTTGGGTCTATTATTTGTTTCCATCTGGTAATTTATTTCTTCATAAGTATGTTGTTGGATGGCATCATAGGTTATATCAATGATTTCTTCTGCATCCTTACACATATCCTGTTCATTGTTCTCTTCTTCTTTTTCTTCTTCTTCTTCTTCTGTTTCTTCTTCTTCCTCTTCTTTATCTTCAACTATTTGCAGATTTAGTCTCGACTTAATTATATTTTCTATCCAGACTAAGCATGTTGAGCAGAATACCTTTGTGTCTTTATTTTTTATTTTTTGCTGTATTTCAGCACATGTGGGATGTGTTGGGACATGACAGGCATCACATTTTCTAATCAATTGTTGAGGATTATTAATGGAATACCATATCTTACATGTATTACACCATTTTGGCATTCTTTTTCCCATTGCATCAATCAGCATATTCACCATATTGGACTTCTTATTGTTCTTTGATGGAATGTGTTGATTGATGTAGACTTTCTTTATAAGTCTCTTTAACACTTGGATTTTCTTTGGAATTTCTTCTATTATTTTGCTGATGTTTTCCGCAGATTTGCTCCAGTTTATTGGATCATATTGTTTCAATATGTCTGCGAATATTTTTCCGTCACATTGGTTGACGTTACTAGTGACCTCTGTTATCAGACGGTCGAGCTCCTGTTTCGCCAACTCATGGAATTTATTTTTGCTGAGTCCAGCGATGTCTCTCCAAGCCTTGCCCGTGTTGTACATAGCCATCTTGATTAGATTTTTAGTAATTCACAAGATAACTATTCTATGCCGACGTTTTATCCCACTTCTCCGACCTCAAACTAATCACTGACTATTCACGAAAACTTGTAGCTATATTGCACTCGATAGCCTTTTGTTATCCGCGTTAAATCATGATATTTATAGGGTCGCAAAAGTGTAATCACTCACTGGCACACAGATACAAAACTGAGAGAGAGAGAGAGAGAGAGAGAGAGAGAGAGAGAGAGAGAGAGAGAGAGAGAGAGAGGGGGGAGGGGAGGGGGGGGGGTTATTGGTATATAGAAAACTTTCATGGAGTTGAACAAAGTACAGAGAAACAGGCAAAAAAAAATTATCCTCGCCAGCATTGAAGTAGGCTACTTGAGGCTCAAAATATCCATGTTTGATTAAAGAATTTCTATAGTAAAACCAAAATAGATTGGCAGTCGAAGAGTATTCTCTTCCCTAATGTATATGATTTATAATTTTTTTTTTTTTGAAGATTTACATTGAGTATGGTCAGTGTTTTTGAAGTTTGGGAGCTTATTTATGGGAAGGGTCAACCAGAAAAATTATCCATGGTCATGACCACACCCGAATATATGTTGAATTCTTCTTGATTGCCTTTACCCAAGGGCAAAATTTAAATCTAAGCCCTAGTCTCTCTTCTGTTAGTTCCATATTATCCTCTGTCCTAAAATCCAGCTTACCTGGAATCGTAAAAAAATCAACAACTTAGGATCCCATTTTTCTGTATAAATGTGATACCATTGTATATTTATTCATTTTCTTTCATAGCCTAATGCACACCAACACTATATGTATATATATATATATATATATATATATATATATATATATATATATATATATATATATATATATATATATATATATATATATGTATATGTATGTATATATATATTATATTATATACATATATATATATATATATATATATATATATATATATATATATATGTGTGTGTGTGTGTGTGTGTATGTATATATATATGTATATGTGTATATATATATATATATATATATATATATATTTATATATATATATATATATATATATATATATATTTATATATATATATATATATATATATATATATATATATATATAATGTGTGTATGTGTATATATGTGTGTGTATATGTATATATGTGTATGTGCATATATGTGTGTGTGTATATACTGTATGTATATGTATATATATATATATATATATATATATATATATATATATATATATATATGTATATATATATATATATATGTATGTATGTATGTATGTATATTTATATTATATATATACATATATATGTATATATATATATATATATATATATATATATATGTATATTTATATATATTTATATATATATATATATATATATATATGTATATATATATATATATATATATATATATATATATATGTATGTATATATATATATATATATATATATATATATATATATGTATGTATATATATATATATATATATATATATGTATGTATATATATATATATATATATATATATATATATATATATATATATATATATATATATATATATATATATTATTACTTTTATTTCGGTAATTAAATAACAGATCATCCTCCCGGCCCTTATTTTCGATTTCATTTCTGGACCATTCTCCTAGCTTCGTTAGATACTCTCTTGAGGCTTCTACATCTGAGTTCACAGCATCTATGCCTAGTTTAGTATTGTTGGCAAATTTGGCTATTCTACTAGTTGATCCTAAATCTATGTTGTTAATGTAGATGAGAAATAGCAATGGGCCAAGGACGGATCCTTGAGGTACTGCGCTTGTAACAGCTGCCCATTCTGAGGCTTCTCCATTGATTACAACTCGCTGTTTTGTGTTCGTTAGACAGTCTTCGATCCATTCAGCTTGCTCGTCAATAATGCCTAGTGCTCTAATTTTGACCATTAGTTTTTTATGTGGAACTTTGTCAAAAGGCTTTTGAAAGTCTAGGTGTATGATGTCTATAGCCTTGCTTTTATCATAAATGCTAAACATGTTGAGGAAAAATTCCAAATGATCTGTCACACATGATCTTTTTTGTCTAAAACCATGTTGGCTGTATATCATAAGATTGTTTTTCTCGATATGATGTTCTATTGAATCTACTATAATTGATTAAAAAATTTTGCAAGGCACTGAAGTTAGACACAGGTCTGCAGTTGACAGGTTCTTCTTTTGGTCCCTTTTTGTAGATTGGAGGAACATTGCCTAGTTTCCATCCTTTTTGTGCCTATCTTTCGTTGGCTCTCTTTTGGAACATTTTGTTAAAGTGTGGGGTTATCTCTTCCAGTTCTGTAATCTATCTTGGATGAATATCATCAGGACCTGGTGCCTTAGACTTACCGAGTCCTTTTATATTCTTTTTGACATCATCCATTGTAAAGGTGATTCTATTTAATGGTTGTGACCCTTCGTATTTGATAGCTGGTTTGGGGAGGGTCGTTGATTTTTCCCTAGTGAATACAGTTGTGAAAATGCTTTCATAAGTTGGGCTTTTCCAAATTACCCTCCGAGTCTCTTATTTGACTAGTTGGTTTTTGATTGGGTTTTTACTGTTTGCCTTTGCAAAAAATTCTTTTGGTTTTTCTTTACTAGCTAAAGCCACTCTTTTCTCTTCATTGATCTTGGCCTTTCAAACTAGTTTATTTACTTTTCGGCTTAACTTCTTGTGCTTGGAAATTTCATGAATTGAGGGCTATGAACCCATTGATTTTATGTTTGCTGTCTCTCTTATTGTATTGACTATTTCTCTGTTGAACCACTAAGTTGTGAAGTTCCATTTGGTGAAATTTTTCTATGCTGTATACATTTAGCCCTATTTTCTTCATATATTACTGCAAAGGAGTCCCATTGTGTATCTATGTTTCCAGTTTTGTCGTATTCTAAAGTCTTGGTGTATTCCTTCAGTTTTATCCAGTTACTACGGCTGTAGTCAAGTTTTTTTTATAATTTTCCTTTCTTTTAGATGAGGTATATTTTGTGGTCAGTTTTGCCAATATTTTCACCTACTGAAACACTGAATACTAAATTTTCTTCTGTTGTTAAGATGTTTATACAGCTCTTCATCCTGTTCTTGTGTTTGATGTGGTGGTCTGTATATTACTAGTATGGACATAATATTTTTTCTTATGGTGTTGATATTTGCACCTGTCACTTCACGTTTGGTTTCTAATTTAATTTCTTTGGGGTTTAAGTGATTTTTAACATAGAACATTGCCCCTCCACCTTTTTTGATTGGGCAATCCTTCTTGAAAAGCTTGAAACCATGGTTTTCGTTTTCTCTCATAAAATCCTTTGTTTTTTCTTGAATCCAGGTTTTGGTAATGCCTATGAAATCTAGTTCATCACTAGTTATCATTGCCCTAAAGTTTTCCATTTTGCTTATAACTTACTGAGCATTGATTTTGTCACTCTGAGGAAATGTTCTATCTTTTTTCTCTTCCTCTGTGGCTTTATCTTCCCTGATTTACTAGTGTTTTTGTTTTACTTCTATCTGCATCATCCAAGTTTTCTGCCAAATTTTCTCGATTTGTTGTAGGAGGGTTTTTCTAAGGGTCTAGTTTTTTCTTGGTCTACTGTGTGTAAGTAATTGTACATGCTGAGATTAAGTTGGTTTCCATATACTCTCTTGCCTTCTTCACTAAAGCGTATTCTGTCTTTTGTATAAATTTTCTCTTGCCTTAGAGAAGTGTCCCAAAGATCTATAGATTTAACATTCTTTTTCTGGCTTGTGCACTTGAGCCTTTCATTTATCCCTATGGCTTTAATGAGGGCGAAGTAGCTGACATTGAGTCTTGGGAAAATACTTATAACTATAGAATTATTGGTCTTGTTTCTAGCCATTTCATAAGTGTTTTTTCTAGCTGTTTAACCAAAGGTTCTGTTTAGCCAGCAGTATCCTTTTTTAGGAATAGATCATCTCCAGTTGCCTGAACAATAATAGTGGTCTTTTTGTTCTGGGTTGTAATTTTACTAACTAGATCTTCTATCTTCTGTGCACTGGAACCTGGATAGGACCTTACCTTTCTCCTCTTTTTGAGGCTGAAGTGCTCCCTTCGTTCCTTTACCATAGAGTCTCCAATTAACGTCTTGTCTTCCTCTTCCTCTGCTAGAGTCTGAATCTGTTTTTGGTGCTAGTTACATTTCTAGACTGTTGTTCAGTCCTCTTGGCCTCAGCTACCCTTCCTCTAGTCGGTTTCATGAACTCTGTTTCTGTCTGTTATTTCCTCTCTAGGTGTTCTGTCCTTGATTTAACCTTATTTTGTATTTCTTTGATACTAATCCCATTTTCTACCACATCATCTATGACTTCTTTGTTCCTTATTTCTAATTGTTGGGACTTTGACAAGTTTTCTTAGTTCTTGGTTTTTATTTTTCAATTTTTATTTTTCCTGTTCCTGCTGACAGACTGGCATACACTATTACAGTGCAGGTTTGTAGCGCAGCCTTCTTTATGTCTATGCACCATTTGTTTATTTGGCATTTTGCACATTTGTGCTTCAACTTCAGTTTCATACTCATTTTCAATATCTCTGTGATATTGTCTGTATGCGTAACGTAATATATATACAGTCTAGCCTCGGTTTTTTACCACAATCCGTTCCAGAAGGCTATTGGAAAAGCAATTTGTTCGAATTCTGAAACAATTTTTCCCATTACAAATAATGCAAATAATTTTAATCCGTTCTGAGACTAGAAGACAACTTTTTTAAGGATTTTTACATTAGTTTACACCATGAACTGTACATAAAGAGAGCAGGTAATATATAATGTACGCCAAATTTCTCATAAATACTCTATTAAGAGAGTAGGCTAGGCTGGGGAATGTATTACCGTATCTGTAGCTACTCATACCCCAGCTTTGTTTACTTACATTTTTGTGTAAAATAAAAAAAAGAGTGTAGAAATAGCTTGTTTGTTTTATTCTATTAAAAGATATCCTATCAAAGATTGTGTGAAAAAAAACACGTAAAAAATATTTTTTATTCTTACCAATTGTAATGCAAAAAAAATTAACGCATCAAAGGCTAGCCTAGGTTAAGATAAGAGTTAAGGAAATCTTTGGAAAAAAGTGCAGAAATTTCAAGGAAATATATCCTATCAAAGATAGTGTAAAAAAAAACACATCACTCAAAAGCATTTTTTATTTTTACCAATTGTAACCAAAAAAAAAAATAACAATTTCCAATGCATGAATATTTTTACCTCTGGTGATTTGTAGATGGCTTAATGAACGTGGTTGTCGGAGAGAAGGAGAGGGAGGGAGGAAGGTTATTGCTTTAAAGGAGAGTCCCCTTCCATATAAACGTCGGGTAACTCGACTGTGGGTGTTGTCTCTCTAGCAAATCTCTTTGGTTGGGAAGACACTGCCATAGGGTGTTCTTTCCTTTTTGTAAAGAACTTATCTAGTGTAACTTTGTTTCTGCCATCTTTTAAGAACTTTACGAAAGGGGCTAATGACAAGGTCATTAAAAGCATACACAGCTCTGCTGGTTCTGACTTTCTGGGTGATACAGTTCCATAAAGTTCGGGAGTTCGTTCCATATGGCGCACATATCTTTGATAACAGCAGTTGGGGCATCCTTCCTTCCCTCATCCTCATCAGAAGACATCTTCTCCAACGTCTTCTGCTCCTCTTGAAGGTGCAGGAGTTCTTCTGTGGTGAGTTCAGCACGATGTTCATCCAGTAGCTCCTTGACATCATTGCTGTCCATCTCAAAACTGAGATTTGGCCCATCTTCTTGAGATTCCTCCTCAACATCAGCAGCTGTGCTGGTACTAACAACATTCTCAAACCCCTCAAACTTCCGCACTCAGTAACGCAATTCGGCCACAATTTCCTCCATGCAGAGTTCATGGTCCTATATGACAGTTGGTCCCAGGCTTTGTTGACGATGGTGATGCAGTGGTAGATATTGAAATGATTTTCTACTAAAATCTGGAACGGTTACCTGAGTGTCACTAGTCACCTCGAAGCATCGTTGAAAAATTAATTTGAAATACAATTTCATGAAATTCGCAATGACTAGTTGGTCCATTGGTTGGAGCTGTGGTGTTGTATTTGGAGGCAGAAACTTGATTTTGATGAAATCAAATTCATCAGTTAAGTCATCGTCCAAACCTGGAGGGTAGGCAGGAGCATTATTCATCACAAGAAGGCAGCGTAATGGTAACTTCTTTTCCTCCAAATATTTTTTCACAGTTGGGGCAAACACCTCATGCAACCACTCTGTAAAATATTTTCTTGTCAGCCAAGCCTTTGTGTTTGACCTCCACATAACAGGCAATTTAATAATGTCATTTGCTTTGAATGCTCTGGGATTCTCCGAATGATAAACAAGAGGCGGCTTTATTTTGCAATATCCCTTAGCATTACCACATGGCAAGAGTGTAAACCTATTCTTCATAGGTTTGTCACCTGGCATCAACTTATCCTCACGTGTGATGCAAGTCCTTCGTGAGATTTTCTTCCCAAAAAAACCCTGTTTTGTCTGAGTCAAAAATTTGTGGGGATAATACTCCTCTGCCTTGATGAAATTAGCAAACTCGACTTTAAACTTTCCTGCAGCATCCTTGTCTGAACTTCCTACTTCCTCATGACGAACCACGGAGTGTATCCCACTTCTCTTCCTAAACTTTTCAACCCATCCTCTGCTTGCCTTGAAATCAAACTCTTCAGGAACCATGCTAGGGTCATTTTTTATCAAATCCCCATACAGTTGTCTTGCTTTGCCACAAATCCCATTCTCGCTAACACTACACTCCGCTAACTGTTGCTCGTTTATGAAAATATGCAAACGTTTCTCCACTTCCTCCAATACTTTTGGGCTTTGTTTGCTAAACATGGTCGATCCTTTAGCAACATCACTTTCTTTAAGAGCGTCATTATTTTTTAGGATGATGCTTATTGTTGATTTTGCCAAGCCAAACTCCTTGGCTAAATCAGACACGCACACCCGTTTCATATTTCGCTATCAACTCTTTCTTAAACTCAATAGTTTTGCACACTACTTTCCTCTTTTCATCACCGCCAGCTTTACTACTCACACTTGCTCTCTTTGGAGGCATGGTCAGGGGTTAATACACTACGCAAAATGCAAAATGCAGTCCATATTTTCATAAACCACAATGAACATGTCCGCATACACTGGTTGCATACTAAAGATGACGCTAGAGAGCGTCAGTCGGCATCCGATTTGCGTCGTCGGGTTGTCTCGGATCATCTCAGGGTTATTAGAGTTCCAAAATTTTGTTTGGCATCTGAAGCAGTAAAATCTTGAATTCTTTGTTCGAACTCCGATTTTTTCGAGATCTGAGACGTTCGAAAACCGAGTCTTGACTGTGTATATATATATATATATATATATATATATACATATATATATATATATATATATATATTTATATATATATATATATATATATATATATATATATATATATATATATATATATATATAATGTATTTATATATTTTATATATATATATATATATATATATATATATATATATATAATGTATATATATATATATATATATATATAATGTATTTATATATTTATATATTATATATATATATATATATATATATATATATATATATATATATATATATATATATATATATATAATGGAGAGAGAGAGAGAGAGAGAGAGAGAGAGAGAGAGAGAGAGAGAGAGAGAGAGAGAGAGAGAGAGAGAGAGAGAGTGAAAGAGAGTGAGTGTGTGTGTGTGTTTGTATGTTGTGTTAAAGGAGTTACAGTGATTTTGGATATCTCAAAGACTTTTTTGTCCATCCGCAGAGACTAATTGCTCTTTGGTAGAGCGATTTAGTTTAAGCTTTAGTCCATCCGCGGAGACTATTTGCTCTTTGGTAGAGGGATTTAGTTTAAGCTTTAGTCCATCCGCGGAGACTATTTGCTCTTTGGTAGAGCGATTTAGTTTAAGCTTTAGTCCATCCGCAGAGACTAATTGCTCTTTGGTAGAGCAATTTAGTTTAAGCTTTGGTCCATCCGCGGAGACTATTTGCTCTTTGGTAGAGGGATTTAGTTTAAGCTTTCATTGTTTTTATGATCTTGTCTAACTTATTCTTGAACTTGTTTACGTGTTACTGTTTACTACATCCGCTGGAATTCTATTCCAAGTATTTGCTATTTCGTATGTAAAGAAATTGCCTCATTAAGTGATGTTGTATCTTTTCACACACACACACACACACACACAGAGAGAGAGAGAGAGAGAGAGAGAGAGAGAGAGTGGTTCATTGGTTTTTCAAATTGAATATGTACTAATTGATGAAAAATTAATTGAAAATAAATAATTATTAGACTAAAAGGAAAAATGTCACGATCTGTTATGTTTTTATCAAAGTGAAAGAAAAAAAGATCACTAATGCGTTTGATATGCATACACAGCAGCATTGTGTTCGTGCACACCACACAGTACAGATCATTGTGATTTTTAACTTAAATATGTTCTTATTGATGTAAGATTAATTGTGAATAGATAATTATTGGACTAAAAGGAAAGATATGTTACAGTTTTATTTGTTTACTGAAATGAAATAAAAATATATTGATAATGTTTGATATGTGTAGTAACATTTTGCCTTCGTACATACAATAGTTTTTTTTATTGTGTTTTTTAACTTGAAAATTGTACTTTTTGATATAAAATTCATTGTATTTAAATAATCATTTGATTAAAAGGAAAAAATATTTTACAATCGGTTATTTGTTTACTGAAATTAAGAAAAAATAAATCGCTATTGTGTTTGATATGTCCAGTAGAATTGTGCGTTCATACATACATACAACACAGTTCTGTTCATTGTGTTTTTTAAATTGAAAATGTACAGTACAGTACTTATCGGTGTAAAATTAGAACTAAATAAATAATCATGAGATTAAAAGGAAAATATATTTTACAATCTGTTATTTATTTATCGAAGTTAAAGAAAAATATGGTGCTACAGTAATGTGTCTGATATGCGTAGTAGCATTGTGTGTTTATATAGTGCATACAATAAAGTAATGTTCTTTGTGCTTTTGTAACTTGAAAGTGTACTTATTGATATGAAATTAATTGTAAATAAATAAGCATGAGATTAAAGGGAAAAATGTGTTCCGATCTGTTATTTATATATTGAAATGAAAGAAAAATATTTCACAAATATATAAATTTTTCTCCAATATTTGTAGATAATTTAACTATACAAAAATGCACAAATCCGTGATATCTCAAATTTTAATCTATGAATAGGCAGGGATTACTGCATTCATACATACATACATACGTACATACATACATACATACATACATACATACACATACACACACATACATACATACAGTCCCAGATACTTGCTCCTCTGCTCTTCATTATTTAGGGAGGTAGTATAGACATGTCTTTCTAAAGATAAGGGAATGTCTGTTATTTCATTGTCAATGTGGCTTTTTTAGAGAACTATCACAGGGTAGATATGGCTTTAGAAAAACAAGAGATTGGCTTTTTGTTTCCGCATGAACTTATCAAATATATTTACCCTATGTTGCACAGAATTGAGCTGCATTCATAATCTGCATTTCAGCTTTATTATCACAGGGGCATTTCTGTCATGATATTAAGCTGAACTAACTATAGAACTCTGTGCATCCTGTTCTTTAAAGACAGAATGAATAACAGAAAAGTAGTCCTGCAAACAACATCCTGTTCTTTTTAAGACATTGAGTAACAGAAAAAGATCCCTGCAAACAAGTGGTAAATATATAAAGTCTTAATAGTATGGTATGTGTAGACTAAAAAGAGTAAAATCATAGAAATGAAAGGACTTAATCCAAATGCCTTGAAATTTGTAAGATTTTACCTTACAATATTTAATTTACCTATTTGTGTTTTAGGTTCATGTCAATTTAGAGGAGAAGAAGAAGCCTAGTGGGCGGCAAGATAGTGGGTGGGGTGCAAACAAACCCAACACGCTGGACTCAAAGGCTGGACGTGTCATATCCTACTGGTGCTTTAATCCAGGTTTTGGGTAAGTGTTTTTAAAATGTTGACTTACATCCCAAGGCTCTTGATAACACCATGAGGTGATTGTTGTTTTGAATCTTTTCCTTATAGAAAATGTAGTTCTTGAAGACAGTTCTAAAATGATATAGTTGTATTTTACAGAATGAAAGAATTGACTGAACAAGGAGTGAAGTGTGTCCTGCTCACAAGTGGAACATTGTCACCTATGCAGTCATTTGTCTCTGAACTGCAGGTTAGTTTTCGTATATATTGTATTTTAAGAACTTTTAAGGTCTTGTGTAAGATCTTGTCATATTTTCCTATTTGAGATTGCAACTTTAATTTGTTATAAAAGAAAGATGTTTTGTTCAACTATTTAAACTAAACATTTTATAGCTCTGACAAAAGATTGCAAAGAAATTTTATGTGTATAGGATCCAGCACAACCAAAGCTTTTGCTATCATATACTAGTTGAAGTAAAGAGTGCATTGTTTTTATTTTACTCTAACTCTTTAAGACTTTATTCTATTTTTTACAGATCTCTTTTCCAGTTCAACTTGAAAACCCTCACATCATTGAGAAACATCAAGTCTGGGTTGGTACAATATGTAAGGGACCTGATGGCTTTGATCTTAATTCATCTTACCAAAATAGGTAATTACCTGTACAGTAATTTCAAAAAAGGGCCCAAAAAAATTAACTCTCATGGTACACAAGATGTGTTAAAATCCAATTTTATGGATTTATGGTGTAAGTTTGGTACTTTCACAATATGCAAGATTGCAAGTGTTACATGAGTATTTGCAGTATTTTTGTAATTTGGTTTATTAATTTTTATGCTGAAAAATTATTACTGTAATGAGCAATAATGGAAATATGAAAAATATCAAGTTCATATGCAATCGGTAACCCTCTATATAGAGGAGTCCGCAACAGGAATCCCTTGCCATATCACCATTTACTTACTGCTCCCTCTGCAGCATAAATTTTTCAATATATGTAAATCTATATTTTTCATATTTTAATCAATTTTGCTATAGATAATTATTTTTGGCTTAAAATTGATAAAATAAAATGACAGTAATACTCATTGTAGTCTTGTAACCTTTGCAATTTTCCATATTATGAGCACCAAATTTTCATCAATAGAAATTTATCATATCATGTATCGTGTATTATGCATGTTCCTTTATTGAGACCAAGTTATAATAAACTACCCTTTTTCTCCACCTCTTTATCCCAACTTCTAGTTCAATAAATTAGAAAGGTAAAAGCAAATGAATGATATAAGAATCCTTACTGAAAAAACAGCTGTTTTGTTATAAATAAATGATTTGAATAACAACAGGTATTTTGTTATGAATAACTGATTTGGATAACAATGGGTGTTTTGTTATGATTAACTGATTTGAATAACAGCAGTTGTATTGCTTACCTTTTAACTTTTATATGATCGTGAACAATTACCGTGGTTGTTACAAATGATGTTAAACAGAATATTACTGATATGTTAATACATTATTACATAAAGAAATAGAAGATTACGTCAGGGTCAATAATTTTCTAAGCTTTGTAATCAAGTATCATAGAGATAGACTATATAATTACAGTGTATCGGTAGGAGGGATAACACACCAATAAACTTTGATATGCCATTAGAATTGACAACAAATAAAATGTTAGAAAAGTATTTTCACCAAAAATTCATAACTTTTATATAGTAAAATAAGAATAATAGTTCAAGTTCAGTAATATAAAAGTCTCTTAGCAAGAGAGAAAATAATAATTTGGTGGTTTCCCTTGATCAGCTGATTTGGAAAGCATTGATGGTAGTACCAAAGAGCTTACAAAGTAAGCAATGGAAAGGACTTACATTTGGATATCGGCAGGTGAAGCACATGTTGTTATCTTATGATACGATCATTATCAGTGGATATCGGCAGGTGAAGCACATGTTGTTATCTTATGATACGATCATTATCAGTGGATATCGGCAGGTGAAGCACATGTTGTTATCTTATGATACGATCATTATCAGTGGATATCGGCAGGTGAAGCACATGTTGTTATGTTATGATACGATCATTATCAGTGGATATCGGCAGGTGAAGCACATGTTGTTATCTTATGATACGATCATTATCAGTGGATATCGGCAGGTGAAGCACATGTTGTTATCTTATGATACGATCATTATCAGTGGATATCGGCAGGTGAAACACATGTTGTTATCTTATGATACGATCATTATCAGTGGATATCGGCAGGTGAAACACAACTAGTTTATATTGAGTACAGCTATTCCTTGTGGCTACAGTAGATAGACATACAGTTTGGTCAACTACGTAGCCTGGCTAAGCAGTGCATTTGTTAATGAGTGTTCAGGTTTGAATTTATTTCGTTTACATATACCCAATGATGTCTAAAGGAAAAGCAAGTTTTGGCTTGAAATGTGTTTTAAGAATGTATAATTGGTTTATAAGTGTTAATAGTATATATAAAGGCTTATATTTGTGAATGAGATAAAACATGTGAAAAATTAACATAAAAAGGCAGACAAATATACCGTAGATTTCTGGATTTACCAAACGACGGCATTGTATTTTGTAATGATATTGCACACAGTACAATTTTTAACAATTATTTGAACATCAATTTCACATGATATTAAACCTAATTTATAACATGGAATGACTCTAATAATGTTATCATGACTTGTGTTCCCGGTAGACATCACTAAACACAAAAATCTTCTAGTGCATTCACAGACACAAAGGGGGGAGGGAGTGAGTGCAACAGTCCTTCACAAAAGTCAAAAAGCTAACTTAACAAATCTGGATAAAAATTACTTGTGGTTTCCTTGCTTGTTGAAACAATTAAGTGTAGTTGCCAACTACTCATTTTATCCCAGCCAGTTTTTTGGGGGAGTTCTAGCTCTTCCAATTTCACATAATTTATGTACAAAAAGGGGACACGCCGATATGGTTAGTGGTAACTCTGTGTATGTATATATATATATATATATATATATATATATATATATAAATATATATATATATATATAAATATATATATATATATATATATATATATTATATATATATATATATATATATATATATTATATTATATATATATATATATTATATATATATATATATATATATATATATATATATATAATATATATATATATATAATATATATACTGTATATATATATATATATATATATATATATATATTTATATATATATATATATATATATATATATATATATATATGTACATACATACATACACAGAGTTAGCACTAACCACATCGGCATGTCCCCTTTTTGTATGTATATATATATATATATATATATATATATATATATATATATATTATATATATATATATATATATATATATATATATATATTATATATATATATATATATATATATATATATATGTACATACATACATACACAGAGTTAGCATTAACCACATCGGCATGTCCCCCTTTTTGTATGTATATATATATATATATATATATATATATATATATATATATATATACGTATATATATATATATACGTATATATATATATATATACGTATATATATATATATATACGTATATATATATATACGTATATATATATATATATATACGTATATATATATATATATATATATATATATATATATATATATATATATATATATATATATATATATATATATACGTATATATATATATATATGACCCCTCCTCTCTACGTTCCTCCCAGCCTGACAAGGGATTCAACCGAGTTCGGCTGGTACTGCTATGGGTGCCACAGCCCACCCTCCCCCGTTATCCACCACAGATGAAGCTTCATAACGCTGAATCCCTATATATTTTCATAACATCTGACGCAAGTGTTATTCCTCTGTAATAATTGCAATCAGTCAGGTCTTTTTTTGTCACATTCACAAACACCCCTAACTCCCATTCTTCAGATTTTGCTTCTTCATGCCACTTTCTACAAAATAATCATGTAAGTATTCTGAGGGTCACCTCATTTTTAGCCAGTATCATCTCGGCATTTATTCCATTGTAACCAGGGGCTTTCCATCTCCTGAGTTTTTTAATGATAGCTTCGACTTCAAACACACTGAATTCATTCATGGGCACATCAAGGTCTTCCTCAGCTTCAGGCATATCAATCAAATTATTCCCTCCTTATCTCCTATTCATAACCTTTCTAAAGCGTTCAATCCAACATTTCCTTTCTTCATTTTCTGTTGTTGTAATAGGTCTATTTCTCTCTTTGATGGGTATGTGCTTCTTCATTTTTGCCCCAGAAGAGATTTCATTAATAATTCTATGAGTGATTCTTACACCATAGCCACTTCCTGAATTCATAGCTTTGTCAGCCTCATCTGCTTTCCTCTGGGTTTTCTTTTGACTTCACTATCAATGCTGGAATACTTAGCATAATCTACTTTGTAATTTTCATTACTTCCTCGAAAATTTTCAGCAATCAATTTTTCCATCTCCTTTTTATAGTATCCCACGTATCATTTGTTATCCATGGCTTTCTCCATGTAATTGCGTGTTCCAAGGCTTCACTACCAACTGACTGATATATGTTCATATCTCACCATTCTTCATTAATTATCTGCTCTTCGTCTCTTAAAGTTTCTAGGACTGACAATCTATTCCTCCATACAATTGCAAATGTTTCTTTTTGCTCTTCTTCTAGAAGCCTAATTATATCAAACTTAGGAATTCTAACTACCTTCCTGTTGGGTGCTTTCAAAATTTTGTTTGTGTGACAATGTGGAGCTGATGATCACTACTATTATCTGCACCTCTATAGCTTCTTACATTTCCCATCGTCCTCTTCCTCTTTATTAATGGCAATGAGATCTTTTTGTTTTTTGTAATTGCCACATAATGAAGTATAAAATTATGATGAATTATAAAAATTATTTAAATTTTTCCTAACTTTACAAACCTGAGATTTTTACTCTAACTTTCCCACCATTACCAATCCCCAGCAAAAGTTTTGACTGCAATCCAATTTATGTTACAATGAGCCACAAGTGAGAGAGTCCCCTCCCACTATCGAGAGGGTAATTACTTGCCTGTTGTTTACACGTTGTTGAAACTTTTAACTGCTGTTTTCAGCTTCTCTCTGTTATCATTTTCCAATAGTAAAGAACTCTGGTTTGTAATCATTAGGAAAAATATCAATTTTGATATTTGTCATTTTTTTAGTTTGCAGTGCTTGATAATAAAGCTAAGGAAATTAATAATTTTTTTCATTTATTTAGGTAGTTTTTGTGCAATTGGTTAACCTTTTCAGAAATCAAATACACCAGCATGCACCAACTATGAACTCAGGAATGACCATTTTTCTTACCTCCTAAATTTCATAATCTTGTATCAGAATTTTAACGAAACTATTTTCTCAGTTTTTAGACACGGTGTCGCTTCATCTTCTAAATTTGGCCTTTTACATTCAATTCCTCAATTTGCACATTCATAAGGAGTTCCCACCAATTTTTCATTTTGTTTTCTCCAGCTTTGGATACAGCTTTTCCCCATTGTAAACAGTTTGGCTGCTATGGACATTGTTTGTTTTCTCACATTTAGTTACAGCGTGTTAGCAGTATATTTCTTTGATGTTGTTTTCTCCATAGTGAATAATGGTACAGTTTACTGTACTGCAAAAGTATGTCAGTCTTATTCTCCTTTTTGTTACGTAACTATGGCAATTATTTACTATCGCACGGTGGTTGAAATACAACCAAACGGCTGTTATCCCATTTGATTGTTTATGACAAACTAATGATTTTCATTCAGTTGCTATTTTGGCTTTATGCATTTACACAACGATTACAGTATAACATTACTAACGATACTTTAATCATTTCTTTTACTTTTTTAAGATATTGAACCAGAATATGGGATAAAGAAATGGAGTAAAGGAGGTTAATTTATTATAATTGGTCTTCTCTAAAAATGAACTCTCATTATGCACAAGGAACATGATAAAATCATTTTTATGGGTGAAAATTTTGGTGTCGCACAATATGCGACGCGAGATTGGCTCTTACACAAGTGTATACAGTACTTCAAAAAAATTTTTATATTACATGTATAGTATTTCATTACCATTTTTTCACAGATCCTGTACTTTTAAAAATTTGTGTTTATTGTAAGTTTGATTTAATCTTCAAAGACTGATTTGTGTGGATAGAAATTTTTTTTATCTACAGTGCTATATGCTATAGGCTAACTACAATGCTGGATGCCTACTGTCTGGCTTTGATCTGCAAACTAAAGATTTACAAGCAAGCTCTTGGTACAGAATTCATTTCCTAGTAGAAATTTATCAGTATTTGGTTTTCAGAAGTAAGATCTTCTTTAATTTGATAGCCAGTTTTGATATTTTAATGAAAATTTAAATAAAGTTAGGAAGTATGAAACATGTACATTTCATTGTTTAAGTTTGAATGGTAATCGTAATTAATATGAAATGTATAATCTATAGTTTTTTATTAGGTTATTGTATATTAAGCCTCATTGTTCCTTGTAAATTAGTTCTTTACCCATGAGGTTGTTAAATTGTAATTATTCCTTAAAGAAGAATTGTTGGTAGTGCATGTACTGCTTTGTATTTGTGAGAACAGCAGATTATGAAAAGTGAAAGATTCTCTAGAATAATATTTGAATTAAATTAGAAAGATTATTGTATTATAATTATTACATCCTTGTGCTCACAGGTAAGTAGAAGAAAAAACAAAGATAGTGTGTGCTATTTGTGAAATTAGGCTAGCTTATTTATCCTAATACTTAGCATATTTTTCAGGAGCAATCCTAATTATATTCGTTCCTTGGGACATACCATCCTCAACTTTTCACGTATTGTACCTGATGGTCTTCTGGTGTTCTTCCCATCCTACCCAATCATGCGTTCTTGTAGAGATGAGTGGCAAAATTCTGGAATTTGGAGTAAAATATCTCAAGGAAAGGTAAGAAAAGTATTGGTATCATGCTATTCAGTTTTTTGTTTGAATTGGTAATATCTAGATGTATCACTCTTCAGATTGTGATAAGCTTTTATTATGTTTTAAATTTTCTTCCCTGCTGGATTTGTTATCCTTTCACAGGGATAGCTCCGTGTTTTAGGTAATCGTTGTGAAGAGTTTGATGTCCACTGATCCTCTTGGGGAAAATATGCTTCAAGTTCAAGTGTATATGGAACTTGAAAGTTTACACTGTGCGGTGGTAAAGTTACATAGTGAACAAAATTACTGACATTAGATTCCCAAAATGTCCAAGGAGAGAAAGCACTTCTAGTTCAAGGGGAATTCTAGAGGAGACAGGAATATTTTTTGATGCTATGACACCAAACACTCACCAGTCAAGTTTTGTTAGTAATGAGACTTAAAAGCTCTTAACCTATTTAACTTTCTTTGTTATTCTCGGAAGGCCAGCGAATCTCCGTTTGTGAGCTGTAAGTCGGACTTACCTTTCCTGTTGTTTACACTAACTACACTTCCATGGTCGGGTCTAGTGGTTGTGATCACATATTGTTTCATTCAGTAAGGGTTCTGAATGTTCACCAATCCTTACAAAGTAGCGATCCGCCCATAGAGCAACAAAATCTTTATTTACTTTAGATCCTTCTGCTGCCAAACCTCTGCATTCCAGCATTCTTATTCATTCTTTTAGACATCTAGATTGCAAGGCAAAGGACAGAGTTGGTAGTTTGAATCCTTATATCCCTCCTCTACCTAAAGTAATCACTCTTAGGCAACCTCATTATACATTTGTGAAGAGGGTGTTTTATATTGTAGGATTCTTCTAACTTTTTTATTTTGTTGGTGATTTATCAGCTAAAGCTAGTCAACTACAACACATTCCAGATAATAATGCATTTGGTCCACTTGCAAGCTTGGCCACTAGCTCTTCACGGATTTACGTTAGTTGGGTAAATATTAACACACATGCTTTTTATACCATTATGAATCTTGCCATGGAGACTTAAAGATTATAGTGAGTTATTTATATTTGGTGAAGAAATATAGTTGGAAATGATGATAAGTTTAATCCACAAAATGATACATTGCTCTTATTCTGGAGGTGTTGTTGCCTAGGTTATGCTTTTTGTCCCTGAACTTCAACATACAGTAATACCACTAAATACCAAATTAATTCGTTCTGGAGAGGCTTTCATATCATGATTTTTTCATATACTGTAAATTGCCTAATTCGTTCCAAGCCCTATAAAGACCCCATATTAAATTTTAATATAAAGCTATAACCACAATGAAATACAGCCAAATATATTTGAATCATTTAATATACTTAACCTAATTGTTGACACCTGTAAATGAACTAGTTATTAGAACACAAATGCAATAATAAATGGAAAATAATATAATTCATGCAGTACTGTACTGTATAGTACAATACTATACATATACAAAATATATAGTACCGTATGTACTGTACTTTATTAATGTTACCCTCACTAGAGAGAGGTATGTTTTCTACCGTGCATAACCAAACCGTTTTCTTCAACTTTCGCATATTTTTACCTGTAGGTAATTTATTGTTCATTAATACAATCAATATTCATTGGTGATAAGTCAATTTTATTGTAGTACAAGCAAGATTCATTAATTTTAATACGTATGTGTACTTACTCTGTAAGATTAAACTTCAATTGTTCAGTAAATAGTTTTTCAACTTATTTACTCACTGAAATGAAAGAGAAATATATCGCTAATGTGTTGATATGCATAGTAGCATTGTACATACATACATACTGTACATACACACAATACAGTACTTTTCATTGTGTTTTTAATTTAAATGTACTTATTGATTTAAAGTTAATTCAAGATAAATGATCATGACATTAAAAGGAAAAAAATTTTAAGATTTGTTATTCACTGAAGTGAAAGAAAAATATACAATATCGCTAATGTGTTTTGTTTCATATGCGTCGTAGTAGTGTGCGTTCATAAATACAGTACAGTTTTGGTTATTGTGTTTTTAATGTAGAAATGTACTTATTGATGTAAAATTAATTTGAATGAATAATCATGACATTAAAAGCAAAATATATGTTATGATCTATTATTTATTTACTGAAATAAAAGAAAAATATATCGCTAATGTTTGATATGCATAGTAGCTTAGTGCGCACGTACGTACTGTACATACACACAATACAGTACTGTTTATTGTGTTTTTTACTTAAAATATACTTATTGATATAAAATAGGTGAAGAGGATCTTATGGTGGTATCTAGGATCAAAGTAGGGAGATAACCAATGAAGGATATTGGTGAGTTTACAGTTTTGTGGCATGCAAATTTTAGCATTATTTTTCGGCGGCCAGGTGAATCTTGTTTCATATCTTGAGGAGTTTTTCATAATACGATGCAAATAAAATCTTTGTATCTCTTTACTTGTCCTGAATTTTTCTTATTCAGAAACTTTTGTATCAAGAATTATTACTGTATATGCAGAAGTAACTTCCCAGTTGTAAACATCCGTTTTAAGATTTAAGTGTCAAATTAAGTGTTACAATTAAAACTTCTTTGTAACTTGTCAGAAAGCTCTGATGCAGACTTTGCCTTGAAGTCTTTGGAGATATCTGCTTTTAAGAATACAGTATATACCTCTCAATTCTCCCTTTACGTGGAGGATAAGTGTTGTTAAATTGTAATCGCTATTAATAAGAATGGCTGCTGTTTATAGTTCTGTTTAGTCTCTTAAGTCTTCAATAACTCAAAGATATTTTGATTTATATAAGACTAATCAGTTAATTGACCCTGTTATAGATTTCAGTATAGTGTAATGTCCTCATTTGAATCATTCATTAGAACTAATAAATTAAAACTATAAATGCAGATTTCAAAAGCTAATTTTTTATAATTGTTTGTGGTTAATAATCTCAAAAGTGTTCTTGAAATACTTTTCTTTGCTGTTTATTCTTGTGTTTTGGAAGGCTTTCTTTTAGCAGAGAAATTAGGCTTGTTGCCTAAAGAGGGAATGTAAAGGTACTACCCCTCCAGCCTTTGGCTACTACATTGTAACTAGTATAGTTTTGTTACTCCCTTTAGTTCTTCTTTGGTACCTCAGAAGTCCATTTAGTTCTTATTTCAGAGTAATATTCCAGACCTAACCTGTCCTGTTTCAAACCTTAACCTTACTTTTGAGAAACACATTAGGTCTGTGTCTTCTTCAGTTGCACAAAAAATTGGCTGATTGAGAAAGTCTCTAAGACTTTCGGTGATCAATCTATTCTGAAGAAGGGTTTTAATTCTTTCCTACAACCTTGTTTCAAGTATTGTTCTCCTGTGTGGTCTTCAGCTGCTGATTCTCATCTTGATTCGTTGGACAGGAACTTATGGGCTATTAAATTTCTTTTTCCTGATCTAGATATTAATCTTTGGCACAGTCTTTCAATTAGTTCATTATGTATGTTGCATAAAATTCTTCATAATTCTGACCATCCTTTACATTCAGATCTTCTTGGACAGTTCCATCCTGTTCGTAATACTAGGCTGGCAGTTAGATCTAATAGTCAGGCCTTCTCTATTATGAGGCTGAATACTACACAATATTCTAGAAGTTTTATTCCAGCTGTGACCAAGTTGTGGAATGATCTTCGTAATCGGGTACTGTAGTTGAATCAGTAAAACTCCAAAAGTTCAAACTTGCAGCAAATGTTTTTATGTTGAACAGGCTGACATAAGTCTTTTTATAGTCTTTATATGAATTATCTGTATAAATGTTGTTAATGTTTTTTAAAATATTTTATTTTAATTTTCATTACTTTATTATATTACCTTATTTCCTTTCTGCACTGGGCTATTTTTCTCTGTTGGAGCCCTTGGGCTTTTAGCATCTTACTTTTCCAACTAGTATTGTAGCTTGGCTAGTAATAATGATAATAATAATAATAATAACTCCAAGTGGTAGGTAGTGGTACACAGTATCTCCCAGGTTTGGGATAATCTCGTTGAGCCTTAAATTTAATATTTACATTCTCTTTTCTGCATCAAAACCATTTTACTATTGCATTTCTAGCTGCTCTTTTGGACGCCTAGAATTCATGATGCAGAAGTCTGAGGTGGCAGCCTGGATCCTTATATCTTTACTCTTGATTAAGGAGGTGCCTGTAACCCTCTGCTTACTCCATATGTGGTGAACAAATTTTAAATATTTAACTTAGCCGGTGAATATATAATAGCTGCTGCTCAGCGGCTCGACAGAAAACACACTCAAAAACTCGCGAGCGATCGCTATGAAGGTTGCGGGTGTGCCCACCAGCGCCAACTATCGGCCAGATACCACTCCTGCATGTAAACAAACCCTTCAATTCTTCTCTGTCGACCTTGACGACAAGACGTATCAATACTCGCTGTATAACCTGGAGTTTTCTCAACATATTTGGTGAAGTACTTCATTTTGGTTTGAGCTTTCGCAGTGCAGGTGTTTTTCCTCAACTTAAACTCTTGAACTCTTTATTGAACAGATTTAATTGTTGATGACTTGGATTGTTTTTTTGGACTTTCTTTGACTAATTCAAAATGGCTGACCCTTCACAAGTACCTAGATTTCGTAAGTGTAATGCTAGGGACTGTAATAGGCGTCTTCCAAAGGCATCTCTCGACCCACATACTGTGTGTTCCAATTGTCGGGGTAAAACCTGTCAATTGGGAGATCGGTGTGAGGAATGCGTGGGCCTTTCAGAATTCGATTGGCTCGAATACGATAAGTATGCACGTAGGCTAGAGAGAGATAGGGTAAGGAGAAGTTCCTCTAGGTCAGTAGATTTTTCCTCTCCACATGCCCCTGAACCTAATCCTTCCCCTGTAGTGGTTGTACCTAACCCCCCTTCTGGCACTCAGGAACCATCTATGCAAGACATGTTACGTGCTATTCATGCCTTGGGGGAAAGAGTTGAAGCGTTAGCAACTGATCGTAATCAACTCATGGCTGACGTTAAAGAGCTTAAGTGTCAGAGTGCCACAGCGGAAAATAGTGGGAAAGTGATTAGTGCGCAAAGTGTTGTGAACAGTGTTGCGACCGAGGGTTCGTCTGTTCGTGCCTGTCGTTCACCTAGTCCGAGACCTCTTGCAAGCTCCCAAGCCCAGGGGAGAAGTAATGTCGTACGACTTATGGGTTCGAGAGGCCTTGATCAGCGAACAGACGTTCCCTCTATGGTATCAGGCGTATCTCACCAAGATCGCCCCTACCATAAGACGAGAGAGCCCATTTTCTCCTCGTCTTCCGAAGGCTTTTCGCATAAGAAACCGTGGAGCAAGGTTTCTAGGCCCCTTAAGCGAAAGTCGGTCCCTTCAGGACAGGTCCAGCGTCCTGGATGTAGTCATTGGGACAGTTCTGACCCATTGCAGTCATCGGATGACTGCTCGCCGCCTAAGCAGCAACGTTACACAGGCTCAGAAAGTCTTGGTGTAGGCAAGGTTGTGCCGTCTCAGACGTTAACCCCGTCGTTTACCGCACCCATTCCCGTGGACCCTAAATGGGTTATACTGCAGGACATGCAGACTAAGCTCGCCTCCCTTATGGAAGACTATTCTGCCGATAAGGTTCCCGTTGAGCGTAGCCGTTTATCTCATCGAGATCCTGGCCTTCAGCCGCCCAAACGAACCTTTGTGCGTCCTGTTGACGTTGGCGTAGCCAAGTCACGTCAGTCACGTTATGTAGAGCCTCACTCGATGCGGTCTCGTGTGGATTTTCAGCCGCATTTGGACGTTAGGCCACTTACTAATGCTCCTGTTGACGTTCAGGACGTTCGCCAACCATCGGAGTTGACTTGTTTTGACGCTGAGCGTCAACCACCGCAGTCTAGAGTTGTTTTGACTGCTCAGGCTAGGCAGTCAAAACAATCTCGAGTGGACGCCGTGCGTCCTCACGCACCTGTTGTTGTTGACAGTTCACAGACTGTCAAGCAGTTACATGACGTTGCGTCCTGGTCCGCTACTAATGCACCAGTGCGTGTGGACGCTGCGTGTCAAGCATTGCCAACCCCTTTGCTTGTTTCTCAGCAGTTGTCAGATGAGGATCCTTCAGATGAGGACGTTGCTGACCCTCAGCCTGAGGATCATCCTTCAGATATAGACGAACCCAGAACAGTTCCTCCATCAATGGACTTTAAGAAAGTCATGTTAATTTTTAAGGAGTTGTTTCCCGATCACTTCGTCGCTGTTGCTCCTCGTTCGCCGCCGTCTGAGTTTGTTCTAGGCGTACCTGCTGACATGCCAGCCTTTACAAAACTTGTGCTCTCTCGCTCATCCAAGAGAGCTTTACGGCTTTTAGGCGACTGGTTGGAAACCAAGAGGAATTTGGGGAAGACGGCCTTTGCCTTCCCTCCGTCTAAACTCTCGTCTAGATCGAGCGTCTGGTATGCCACGGGAGAAGTTCTCGGCTTGGGAGTCCCTGCCTCTGCCCAGGGCAACTTCTCAAGCCTTGTAGACTCTCCCCGCCGCCTAGCCATGAGACGCTCGAAGATTAGTTGGTCCTCCTCGGACCTTGACCATCTGCTGAAAGGCATTTATAGAGCCTTTGAAGTTTTCAACTTCCTTGACTGGTGTTTGGGAGCCTTAAGTAGGAAAATCTCATCGGCTGATAGAGATGTCTCCTTACTTATTATGTCCTGTATGGATAAAGCCATCCGCGATGGTTCCAATGAGCTCTCTTCCTCTTTTACGTCAGGAGTCCTAAAGAAGCGAGAGTCCCTTTGCTCTTTTCTGTCGGCAGGAGTTACTCCCTGTCAGAGATCTGAACTGCTCTTTGCTCCCTTATCTAAGTTTTTGTTCCCGCAACAATTGGTTAAGGACATAGCTTCTTCACTCGTGCAGAAGGACACCCATGACTTGGTTGCGTCCTCTGCTCGCAAAGGGACTCCTTCGACATCCTTTTCTGCAAGACCTAGGATAGACACTCCGGCGTCCAGATTTATTCCGCCCTTTCGTGGCAGAGCTCCCAGCAGGGGAAGTACTCGTGCCGAGGGAAAGAGAGGAAAGAAGAGAGGAGCCAAGTCCTCACGTGGCAGAGTCTGACTGCCCGCAGCCTCAGACAGCAGTAGGAGCCAGACTCAAGAACTTCTGGCAAGCCTGGGAGAAGAGGGGCGCAGACCAACAATCTGTGAGGTTGCTCAGAGAGGGGTACAAAATTCCATTTGTACGCACACCTCCTCTAGCGACTTCCCCCATCGACCTCTCTCCCAGGTACCGAGAGGAGTCAAAGAGACAAGCCCTGAAACTAGAAGTGTCTCTTTTGCTAGAGAAGGGAGCGGTGGTGAAAGTCTCGGACCTTCAATCACCGGGGTTTTACAACCGTCTCTTCCTAGTACCGAAGAAGACAGGAGGTTGGAGACCGGTGCTAGACGTCAGTGCACTCAACGTCTTTGTTACGAAGACAAAGTTCACCATGGAGACCACGAAATCAGTCTTAGCAGCGGTCAGAAAGGGAGACTGGATGGTCTCTCTCGACCTAAGAGACGCATACTTCCACATCCCCATACACCCAGATTCCCAACCTTTTCTGAGGTTTGTTTTCAACAATGTGGTATACAGTGAACCCTCGTTTATCGCGGTAGATAGGTTCCAGACGCGGGCACGATAGGTGAAAATCCGCGAAGTAGTGACAGCATATTTACCTATTTATTTAACATGTATATTCGGACTTTTAAAACCTTCCCTTGTACGTAGTACTGTTAACAAACCACCCTTTAATGTACAGAACACTTAATGCATGTACTACAGCACCCTAAACTAAAACAGGCACAAATATTAAAGGCGATTTTATATCATGCGTTTCCTAAACACCTAAAAAGCACGATAAAAAATGGCAACCAATGTTTTGTTTACGTTCATCTCTGATCATAATGAAGAAACAAACTCATTTAGTGTACACATATATGTATAGGTTAGTTTTTTGCATCGATTATATTGATTATACAGTACTGTATGTTGATTTTTTTATTACCAATGTTTTAGTTTACGTATTTTTCTTAGGACTTCCAAATGAAATCTTTTTCTTTATGACGCCGCCTGAAACGACGGCGTGTACACTCAGTAAACAACCACGCTCAGAACAAACAAGGCATTTAACGCGCATGATGATAGTGATAAATAATGATACAGTACATACAGTATTTACAGTAAAAGCATTTACAAAATATGTTACCTTACAAATATAAATTATACAGTACTTGTACGTAGCAAAGCAGGAAAACAATTAGAGAGAGAGAGAGAGAGAGAGAGAGAGAGAGAGAGAGAGAGAGAGAGAGAGAGAGAGAGAGAGAGAGATTGTTTTACGTACGTAAATGTAAATTTTAAACAAAAAAAATATGATAGGTTACAACATGTAGACTTTTAAAACCTTCCCTTTAACTTAATTGCATACAGTACGTACATTACTAAACTATAAAACAGGTTAAAGTAAAAAATAAAGATTGTTACTGTACTCACCACGAAAGAAGTTCAAGAAAAACTTGAATGGTGATGGCGATGAATTTGCTGCACAGTAGAAATGATGATGATGAAGCTGATGATGTGTTCTACTGTGCAGTCAATGATGGTATTTTACGTCTCTTCAGACGGAGGTGTCTTTTCCTGGGACACCTCTTCAACTTCTTCAATTTCTTCCGAAGGCGTACTAGCAGGAGGAACTGGCTCTTTTTTGCGAGGCTGGAAGAACATTGTGATCGGAAGTTGTTGCCGCTGCTTCTTTTTTCGATCCAAGAGCATTTTGTAGGGAGTCATGTCTTCATCGATCTTGTTGCAGAATTGCATCGAGCGAACCATATCCTCGTCCCACTCTTGTAACATTTCTTTCGCCTCCTTCATATGGTTGCAGAACTTGGCAAGCCGTTCTAATGTTAAGCCCGTTTCTTCGACATTTTCTTGGGTCTCTTCCTGGGTACCCTCACTCTCTTCCTCACTTGCCGATTTCGTCAGGTCTTCGAGGTCCTGCGTCAGTTAGGGGCTGGGAATGGCAGTCCAACAACTCGTCGACGTCTTCAGTCGTCATGTCGCCAAACCCGTCACCTCCAATTATGGCAGCCAACTGCACAGATTTCCGTATTGCAGAGTGTTGGATTTCCGACGGAGTAAATCCCTTGTCGTCGTAAACAATATCGGGCCACAGCTTCTTCCAGCTCGCATTCACGGTTGCAGGTTTCATCTCTTGAAGTGCCTTTTGAATATTCTGCAGGCACGTGGCTATGGTGTACTGCTGCCAGTACGCCTTCAAGTTGAAATCTTCATCCTCGTCATCTTGGGCAGCATCCACACACGCAACGAGGTCCGCCAAGGTATTCTTCGTGTAGAGGGCCTTGAACGCCCTGATAACCCCCTGGTCCATCGGTTGAATTAATGACGTGGTGTTGGGTGGCAGGAACTCAACCTGAACGCCCTCACGCGACAGGTCAGTTGCGTGTCCACCAGCGTTATCCATAAGGAGAAGGATCTTGAATGGCAAGCCCTTCTCTAAGAGATATTCATGGACTTGCGGGATGAAACACTGGTGGAACCAGTTGGAGGTCAGCATCTTCGTAATCCATGCTTTTTGATTATGCATCCAGTACACGGGAAGGAGATTCTTATTTTTATTTTTCAAAGCGCGAGGATTTTTCGACTTATAAATAAGCCCCGACTTTAACAAAAATCCAGCAGCATTGCCACACATCACGAGGGTAACGCGATCCTTGAATGCCTTAAAGCCAGAGGCTTTGGCTTCCTCTTTGAACAGGAAAGTTCGCGACGGCATTCTCTTCCAAAACAAGCCGGTTTCATCCATATTAAACACTTGTTCCGGCTTGTATCCACCTTCAGCGATAATGTTCTTGAAAGTCTGGTTCACGTAAGTTTCAGCAGCGGCAGTGTCAGCGGAAGCAGACTCCCCATGCAGGGAAACGCTTTTTCAGGGCGAAGCGTTTCTGAAACTTCGCGAACCATCCTTTGCTGGCGGAAAAACGTTGTTTCTGACGCTGGGAATCAGTGGAGGTCCCTGGTTGAGGTTCATCTACATCATCATCTTCTTCAGCATGGTCGCCATCGTCGTCATGAGGTTCCTTTGCCGCAAAATTCTCATACAAGCTCAAAGCCTTTGTTCGGATGGTGTTCGTATCCAACGCTATGTTCTTCTTCCGGCAGTCGGCAATCCACACAGCTAAAGCACCTTCCATGCGTACGATCGTTTTATTACGCGTTGTAACGACTCCTTCGCTGATCTGCTAAAGGTGATTGCAGCAATCTTTCTAATGTTCGCCTCGTCCTTTTTGATATAGCGAACGGTGGATTCGTTGATGCTAAAATGGCGGCCGGCGGCTGCGTAACTTCTACCATCTTTTAACATGTCGAGAAGCGTAATCTTCTCGGCTATCGTCATCATCCTTCGGTGGCGTTTAGGCTCACTACCAGCCTTACTAGAAGCAGAACGCTTGGGAGGCATTGTATAGTAGGATTTAACAGAAAGTTCAACAAAAAGTTCAACTTAAAACAGTCGCACACAGCACAGATTAAACTTCACAAACTTAAGAACGTCTACTCAGCAATACGCGGAAAGAGAAAGTGAACGATCCAGCCCCGCGAGAACTTTGATGCTGCGGGTAGAAGATGCGGGCAAAGCACCAATCACAGGCTAGATAACAAAACTTGAGTTTTGATTCGTCATCTATCAGCGCTTGAACCAATCACAACCCGTCTTACAGTACATGATGCGTTGGTTACTCATAGAAGATGCCCCGCGCATAATGAACGTACGTAGATTAAGTACAATACCGTAATAATAATAAATAATGATAATAATACTGTACAGTAATAATAATAATAATAATGATAATAATAATAACAATAATAATTTTATTAACAACAACAACAATAATAATAATAATAACAATAATAATAAAAATTTACGTACGCTATTTTACGCCTCTCTCTCTCTCTCTCTCTCTCTCTCTCTCTC
>NC_090752.1:34492703-34515203 GCF_036898095.1 Palaemon carinicauda
ATAAGGAGGGCCAACTAAATTCTCATTTTAGGTTGGTGCTTCGGCTAGATTGTAGTAATAGTAATACTAATAGTAATAAACTAATAGCATTGTGTAAATTCATTTAAAATATCCTTGCAGGTAATGAAGAAATTTCAGGAAATAAGCGAAGGGGCTACAGTAGCTGCCAATGATCCAAGCCAGGGTCTACCTGAAGATTTCAGTCCTGATGACTTGTACACATTAAAAGCACTCTTCTTAGAGCTAGAAAAGGTACAGTGTCTTTTTGAAATTATATTGCTTGTAAGTTTAGCAGACTTAGAGTCTCTCTCTCTCTCTCTCTCTCTCTCTCTCTCTCTCTCTCTCTCTCTCTCTCTCTCTCTCTCTCTCTCTCTCTTCTTTTTTTTTTGTAGGTTTTTACATTAGCAAATGACTATAAGGTGTTATAACTGCAACAAATTATATCAACTCCTTTTGATTTTGTTAATTTCCTACCTGTTCTTCCCATCAAAACCAAGCCTTGACTCCTTGATAATTTGGGCCTTTCCTCTGATTATCATCTTTTTCTTTTTAGTATCAATGACTAATCTGGTTTATTACTTTATCATCTGCAGGCAGCATCCATATCTATAATAGGATCTACCCAATCCACTAGAGACATTAATCGTGACTGATTTAGTTAAACATCCCTAAAATCTTGCCCATTTTCCTAACTAGTATATGTATCACCACCACCACGTTTACATGTCTTGCAGTTGGATTGATACTCTTTCATATTCATGTCTCCATATTAATGGATCTAAGTAAAACCTAATGATGCTAGCACTTTTTTATTCCTTTTCTGATTAAAAGATGTTATATCAACAGGCAATTGATGCTATCAAGCTTCCAGCTGATGGATCAGGAGCAACATTTCCAGGAAGTTATATGTTTGAGCTCTTAGAAAGGGCAGAAATTACCCCACATAAGAAGACAATCATTTTAGAAATACTTGACAGGCTGGTAAGTGTTTATTGTTTGACTTCATAAAGCAGCAATGCTCATCTAAATTTTTGTTTCTAGTTTTATGGTGTTTGGTATGTTTTGAAACGTGCATATAGTCTGCCTTTTTTTTCTGTTATCTTCAGAGCCCCATACACACAGGTAGGAATAGAGACCCTGCAGTGGTACTGACATAGAAAAATAGTAATGCCTATAGTAATTAAGATCTACAGTACTGTTAAGTAGTGAAAAAATATATAAGTTATACAGTAGTACTATACTGTATAATGGAAAATTTACACAATATAGTAGAAAAAATAAGTAATAGCGATAACATGATAATTGTAAATCGTTGATAATGATATTGCCGTAATAATGCTAATTATAATAGTAATAATTACTCATTATTGTAAGGTGGTATAAAAACAAGTCCATAGTACAATTATATATGAACAAATGTCTTAGTAGTTTCTACCTGTATTTTAATATCCAGTTTAGGTGTTGATGCCCTGTATCATTAAATGTAAGTACCGTGACAGTAGTAGCATCCTTTGCTTACATATTCATTTATCTCTTGCCTGATGCTGATGAACAGTTTGTTCACAGGGGTATTAGCACTCTATATTTTATGCAGGAGTTTTAGATGGATTACTATTCTAGTACAATCTGCAATTTGAAGAATAGAGGTGAAGAATCTCCTGGCTTATTACCTATGCCAACAAAGATGAAGGAGCTTATGTTTGTGTTTGTTCCGTAACCGAAATACAAACCACGCTATTTGATTAGGGTATTACTTACGGCGTAGCTGAAATGACGAGCCATTAGATTTTTAACGAGGGTTTACCACCCCCTCGCTAGTTAGCGAGGGGGTAGGGGAGGGGTAGCTAGCTACCCCTCCCCCCTCTCACACACTGGTGAGTAGCTCACTTTGCTTTTGGCTCGGGTGATGAACAGACGTGTCTGCTCCCACCCTCGCTTATTGACAGCCTTAATCTTTTTTGCTTTTTCTTTGCAGTGTGTGCTTGGAAGTTGGCCTCTACCATTATGCGGAAGTGCCCCGGATTACCTGACCGCCCTTGTGGTACATATATGTCGGCGGTCGAAACGACCCACACACCTTATGTCCGTTCTGCAGGGGCCAACGGTGTGATAGAGACAACGTGTGTAGTAAGTGTAGGGAGTGGTCTACCTCCCAGTGGGAGAGGTTTTCCTGGCGCCGGAAGAAGAAGTCCAAAAGGGATCTTTCTCCTTAAAGAAAATTCCAAGGACTCTTCTTCCATATCCCGAAGCTCCCGCTCGATCGGTCTCTTCTGAGAGGCCATCGAGTGGTAGCGTAGGCAGTTCTTTTGTTGACCGACCTCGGGGTTCGGGAGAGGGAGTTGCCTCCCATAGCGAGGCAGCTCCTCCTCCTCCCCCAGGGGAGGATTTATCTATTAACACTGTTGCTAATGATAATTTGTTGCAGCTTTGGGCTTCCTTGGGGCTTAGGGGCTCGCTCTCCAAGGAAGCCCTGTTTGACATAATCAAGTTGGGGGCTGCTGTCAAACAGTCGCCGGCGGGTAGCAGAGGTTGACCCTCTGTCTATCGTCGACGTTGTGGCAGGGGCCTCCGACGAGTTAGGTCAAACCCCTGCCTTGGTTCCCGATGCAGCTGAAGGCTTAGTTTTCCCTCCGAACATCCTTCGAGGGAGGAGCTAAGTCCAACAGTCTCTCCTGCAGGTGATTCTCCCCCTCGGGGGAGTTCACTGACAGAGACTCCTCTTCGGAGGACTGACGATGGTCTGCCTGCCGCCCCCAGAGGATGTATCCGTCGGAAGGCTCGCCCTCCTCTTCGCCGTAGAGGCCTTCCTTCTCCTCACAAGGGAGTTAGGAGGCGCCTCTTCGGCTCCTGTCCGTCGCAGTCCCCCGCAGAGGATCCTCCTCGCTGTGCACCAACCGTTGCAGTTGCATCCTTGGATCTCTCTGCCGTCTCCGTTCCTGGCTGCTGACGCGCTTTGGGCGCCCACGCATCCTGTTATCCAACAGGCACCGGTCCCTTCGGGGCAAAAGGGGCTTTCTCACAATGTGAGCAAGTCCCTTAAGCACCAGGTATCCCCTGCGCTCCAACGTTCTCCTGCATGCAAGCGCTCGCCTGCGGTGAAGTCCTGTCTGCTCAGAACTTCATCCTCGGAGACAACGCCCCAGAGACCTTCTGCAGCTGAGACTACTTGCCAGCGCTCACCTGCGCGCCAGCGCTTTCCTGCTCGCCAGCGCTCTCCTGTTTGCCAGCGATCTTCTCGCCAGCTAACAACTGCGCGCCCTGCGCGCCCACGATCTCCTGCTCGCCAGCGCTCTCCACCTGCGTGCCAGCGTTCGCCTGCACGCCATCATTCGCCTGCGCACGCACGATCTACAGATCTGGGCGCAAGAAGGAAGAACCGAGTTTCTCCTTCTCTTCAGCGTTTGCCTACGCGCCATAGGACCCCGCCAGCTCGTCAGCCATCACCTACGCGCCATCGCGAGCAGACACCGGTTCCTGCTTACCCCTAGCACGTGGGCACTCGCCTAGAGCTCGCCGAGATCCTGCGCGCCCACACGCTCGCGAACAATCTCCATCGTGCATGCAAATGCTTGCACTTCCGCCTGCGCTTCCTGCTTCTCCAGATCGCGCAACTGCGATCCATCGATCTCTGGAGCGCCCGCGCGCTCCATCGCCTGCGCGTCATCGCTCACCAGCGCGCCATCGCTCACCAGCGCGCCAACGCGCCCTCGCTCCATCTCTGAGATCTCCGGAGCGCCCGCGCGCACCCTCACCTGTGCGCAGTCGCTCGCCTACACGCCCTACGCGCCATCGTTCGCCTGCGTGCCATTGCTCGCCTGCGCACCAATGCTCACCCGCGCGCCATCTCTCGCCCGCCCGCGATCCTAATAGGGTACTATCACGCGAGCGCCAGCGCTATCCCCAGCGCGTTTCCCATCGGGTGGCACAACGCGAGCTACCACGCGAGCCTACAGGAACGAGAGCAGCCAGGTCATCTCTCTCTCTCTCTCTCTCTCTCTCTCTCTCTCTCTCTCTCTCTCTCTCTCTCTCTCTCTCTCTCTCTCTCTCTCTCTCTCCCCCCCCCCCCGCAAGCGCAGACCAGCGCGCTCGTAGGAGGGAGGGAAATCACCAGATGGGTCCAGGAACCAACCTTCCTCTTCTTCCCTTTCCTTCCAGGCAGGTCCAGCAGTCGTGTCTACTCCAAAGGATCGCTCGATCCCCTTCCCTTCAGAGGGAGTCTCTGACAGCGCTGCGGTCAGTAAGCAGCCATGGTTTGGATCCCTCATCAGAGCTGTCGTGCAGGCTGTCAAACCTGCCTTCGCTGATATGGGTCTCAAAACTGTGGCGGCTCCGACCCCACTGAAGAGAAAGAAAGGAGTAGAAACCGTGGTAACTTCTCCGAGGGTCAAGCTGGCTCCTCGGACATCCTTGAGGAAGGCTCCCTCTCCCCCCCAGACATTTTCTCCCTCTCCCGTGGACGAGCATTTTCCGTCCTCAGGGGAGTCTTACGAGGTAAGGCGTTCTCCCATCGCACCAATGGGAGAAACCCCACCTCGCGCTGAAGAATCGTCCCAGGTTGGAGCAGAGAAGAGCCCTCAGACGTTGTTGTTGGAGTCCTGTATTCCTCCCAGGCGGGAACCCAAGGATTCCAAGACAGTCCCCAAGTCATCCTCAAGGATCCGTCCAGAACCTACAAGACCCGCGGAGAACGTCCACGTGTCCCCCCAAGAAGAGCCTTTGGGGATGGGAGACTTCACAGCCAGTTCTCCAAGAGGGGAGCCACAAGAGTCAGAGCATGCCTTCTGGCAAGTCTTGACCCTTATGAGGCATCTCAACAGGATTCCCGATCCTGAGATTCCTCCTCGCGAGGGCAAGGACACGGTCCTGGACCGAGTCTTTGGCACTCAGAAACCCGCTAAGGCCAGTGCAGCTTTGCCCTGGTCCCAAGGGGTGAAGAGTGCCAGGGATAAGGTCGAGGGCCAGCTCTCCGAGCTCACCTCCTCCTGGCAACAAACTCCTCCCGCCTCCTCGCGTCCAACAGAGGAGGTACTTCGAGATCATGGAGGAGGCTTGTTTAGCTCTTCCCCTGCACCACTCTGTGGAAGAGCTTACTAAGGGAGTCCCTCTTGAGAGACTCTCTAGCCGGCAAGTGACTTTCTCGGGGACAGAGATCATAAGCCAGGATAAGGTCGCGAAGTGTGCCATGCAGGCTTCTTCGTGGCTTGACATCTGGCTGGGATCTCTTGGCATCCTGTTGCAATCCGAAGATTTGTCTAAGGAGAGCACCAGGAAGGCCCTGGAGACCTTCCTCCTCTCGGGCACCCGCACCATTGAGTTTCTGGCCCACCAAGTCTTGAACTTGTGGGCCAACTCAATCCTGAAACGTCGTGATGCGGTGGCAGAGAGGTTCCACGCGAAGGTCCCAGCCGTCGAGGTCAGCAGGCTCAGACATTCTTCCCTTCTACTGAAGAACCTGTTCGAGCCTAAAGACTTGGAACAGGCAGCCGAGAGATGGAGGAAGTCCAACCAGGACTCCCCCCTTCATAGGGCTCTTACATCAAAGCCCTATAAACCTCCGGTACCTCAACAACCTCGCCCGTCCAAGACAACGAAGCCGGCTGTGGCAGCGAAGGCAACAGTGTCGAAGCCCTTTCCTGTCAAAGAAAGGAAAGGCAAATAGTCCTCCATGGGAGGAAAGAATCCTAGAGGGAGAAGCCAAGGCCGCAAACGCTAAGATTGGCAGTCTCGCGGCATGTCCATCAGTGGGGGGATGCCTTCAAAGTTGCGCAGACAGGTGGCAGCAACTCGGGGCCGATTCCTGGACAATTTCCGTAATCAGTCAGGGATATCGCGTCCCGTTCATAACATCTCTACCTCCCCTGACAGCGGATCCAGTGTCGTTGAGCTCCTTTACCATGCGATCGGCAAGGGGCCAAGCCCTACAGGCAGAAGTCCAGACCATGTTAAAGAAGGGCGCTCTCCAGGAGGTCGTCGACGGTTCCCCAGGCTTCTTCAGTCGACTCTTTCTTGTAAAGAAGGCGTCTGGAGGCTGGAGACCAGTCATCGACCTCTCGGCCCTGAACAGGTTTGTCAAACAAACCTCGTTCAGCATGGAGACAGCGGACACGGTCAGACTTGCGGTGAGACCACAAGACTTCATGTGTACACTGGACCTGAAGGACGCGTACTTCCAGATCCCAGTCCATCCGTCTTCAAGGAAGTACTTAAGATTCAGCCTAGACAACAAGATCTACCAGTTCAAGGTGCTGTGTTTCGGTCTCTCCATAGCACCTCGGGTATTCACCAGGGTGTTCACACTGATTTCTTCGTGGGCACACAGGATCGGCATCCGTCTCCTCCGCTATCTGGATGACTGGCTGATCCTGGCAGACTCGGAGTCGACCCTTCTTCGACACCGAGACAAGCTTCTGGGACTTTGCCAAGATCTAGGGATCATGGTAAATCTCGAGAAGTCTTCCCTGCTTCCAACTCAACGACTGGTATATCTAGGCATGATCTTGGACACCAATCTCCACAAAGCCTTCCCATCAGACGACAGGATAGCAAGGCTGAGGAGGGTCACAGTTCCTTTCCTCAGACGAGAAGAGCTTCCAGCCCAATCGTGGTTACGTCTCCTCAGTCACCTTTCTTCTCTGGCCCATCTAGTTCCAAATGGTCGCATCAGGATGAGATCCCTGCAATGGCGACTCAAGTCCTGGTGGAATCAAGGACACGATTCCCCGGACATCTTGGTCCCAATGGGTCCTGCGGAACGGACGGATCTTCAGTGGTGGTTGACAGAGGAAAACCTACGAAAAGGAGTGGATCTTCTCGTCCTCCCCCCGGATTTGATGCTGTTTTCGGACGCCTCAAAAGAAGGGTGGAGGGCCCACGTTCTGAACCACAGGACCTCAGGCCTATGGTCAGAATTAGAAAAGTGCCTCCACATAAACCTGCTAGAAATGAAGGCCGTGTACCTGGCACTTCAGCAGTTCCAACAATACCTGGCGGGTCACTCTGTGGTGGTGATGAGCGACAACACCACGGTAGTGGCTTACATCAACAAGCAGGGAGGTACCTTTTCACAGCAGCTATCCCATCTTGCAGTAGAGATACTGGATGGACCGAAGTCCACTCGATTCCACTATCAGCTCGCTTCATTCCAGGCACGAGGAATGTGCTCACCGACAGTCTGAGCAGGGCATCTCAGATAGTGAGTACCGAGTGGTCTTTGGATCGTCTAGTAGCCAACAAAGTCCTGACTTTGTGGGGTTCCCCGACGGTGGATCTGTTCGCGACAGCCTTGAATTTCAAGGTCCCGTTGTACTGCTCCCCAGTCCCGGACCCCAAGGCACTGGCAAGATGCCTTTCAACAACGGTGGGACAACATCGACGTCTACGCCTTTCCCCCGTTCTGTCTGATGAGAAGGGTACTCAACAAGACCAGAATATCGGTCAACCTTTCAATGACCTTAATAGCTCCGCTATGGCATCACGCAGAGTGGTTCCCGGACCTTCTGCAGCTCCTGACGGAACTCCCGAGAGAACTTCCTCCACGACACGAGCTACTCAGACAACCACATGCCAACATCTTCCACAAAGCCATAGCATCGCTACGACTTCACGCCTGGAGACTATCCAGCGTCTCCTCACAGAGAGAGGCTTTTCGCAACAAGTTGCGGAAAGGATGTCTCGACACCTGCTAAAGTCATCCGCAGGGGTCTACCAAAGTGGAGAGTCTTCTGTGGTTGGTGTCGTGGAAGGGGTATCTCTCCACTTGATGCCACTATTCCAGCAATAGTGGAGTTTCTCGTGTATTTGCGGGAAGAAATGCGCCTTTCAGTCTCGGCAGTGAAAGGCTATCGCTCAGCCTTAAGTCTTGCCTTCAGGCTCAAAGGAATGGACATTTCCTCTTCACTGGAACTTTCTCTACTCATACGAAGTTATGAACTTACCTGCCCCCAGTCGGAAGTGAGACCTTCTCCATGGAATGTGGTTCGGGTCCTCAGGTCTCTTAAGAGACCTCCTTTCGAACCATTACGCCAGGCTTCTGATCGCCACCTGACTTGGAAGACTGTGTTCCGGCTTGCTCTGGCCTCGGCCAAGCGAGTCAGCGAACTTCATGGTCTCTCGTATGACATCGCCCATTCAAGGGGATGGGGGGAGGTAACGTTCAGATTCGTCCCTGAGTTTGTAGCTAAGACTCAGAATCCAGGAGTGCCGGACCCCCGGTTCGACTCCTTCCGGATTTCGAGTCTCCGTTCTGTAACAGATGACCCAGACCATCTCCTACTGTGCCCAGTAAGGAGTCTGAGGCTCCATCTTAAGCGAACAGCTGCAATTCGTCCTCGGGTGCAAGCATTGTTCGTGAGCACAGGAAGGACGAAGAGGAGGGTCACTAAGAATACAATCTCAGCTTGGATTCGCAGGGTTATCTACCATTCCCTGAATCCTGACCCTCCTCCGTCACGTCGCCCTAGGGCACATAATGTCAGGGGCATTGCTACGTCCCTGGCATTCAAGAGAAATTACTCTGTGACGCAGGTTCTACAAGCAGGGGTTTGGAAGCGTCAAACGACCTTCACAGCCCACTACCTGCAAGACGTGACCCACAGGAGGCTCGGTACGTTCTCTATCGGCCCTGTGGTGGCTGCACAACAGCTGGTTTAAACCTCAGGATCCTTAATGGACAAGTAGCAGAAGGTTGAGGGCATTGTTACCCGGTTTTAGTCTGCATGAATGAAAAGGTATGCCTGGCCCTTATTCTTTTCTTCATTCTCCCCTCTCTTGGGGAAAGCAGCATCCTGGGTTCTCTGCACAGCTGATCTCAAACCACTGCAGGTAAACCATGTTTCCTTGTGTTCCTAGTATTTAATACTGTCACGTCCCCATACCCTTACGAGGTGGTTGGGATCGTCCTAACCTAGATTTCCATCTAAAGGACTCCAGGTCAACTTCCTAGGACGAGTCACACTTCACTCCTTCACACACTAGCTTACGCAGGCTGCGGTCCTTGCAGAGCAAGGCACTTGCGAGGTGCAGGGACTCCTTATCTTGAGTTCTAACACACTCAGATACTGAGTCCCCAGGCAAAAGCCAAAGCCAGTACGGCTGTAACTTACCACCCTACCTAAGGGTTGAGTCACCCTAATTAAATAGCATGGTTTGTATTCCGGTTATGGAACAAATGACAAATTCGTAGATAATTTGTATTTTTCCTAACTATACAAACCTTAGCTATTTATTCAAACTTGCCCGCCAGCCCTGTCCCCCGGGAAGTCCTACCTCTAAGCAAAGTGAGCTACTCACCGGTGTGTGAGGGGGGGAGGGGTAGCTAGCTACCCCTCCCCTACCCCATCGCTAACTAGCGAGGGGGTAGTAAACCCTCGTTAAAAATCTAATGGCTCGTCATTTTAGCTACGCCGAAAGTAATACCCTAATTAAATAGTTAAGGTTTGTATGGTTAGGAAAAATACAAATTATCTACGAATTTGTCATGTTTGTTTGTGAACAGATTCTTGGCTATAATTTTAATCGTAATGAAACTTGCAGGGATTAACTGTTAGGTAAAAAGATAGACATAATCAAATTTTGGAAAGTCAAGGTCAAAGGTCAAGGTCACAGTCAAGCAAAATGTCCAATTCACGTAAGTTCGAACATCGTTGTCACAGAGACTTTAAATTTGGTTCATATTTGAGTGCATATAAATCCACGGCAATTAATACATGTCAAGGTCAGGGTTGAGGAAAAGGTTGAGAAATAAGCTGCTGCGCCAGGGGTGTGCACTCTACTGAGTGTCCCTCTAGATCTGAATAGTTTTTAGCTTTCATTAAGGGGACTGTCCGCCATGGTGTTTTGACATACCCACTTTCAGAAATTGAAAATCATTTTATGGCTTCCATGTATGCATAAACATATTGTATATGCTCTTCAGAAGTTTCAGCCAATTATTTTTACAAATAATGAAGGTATAGTAGTCTTTAAATGATGACGTCATCCTTACTGCATCTGCATGGCTGAGTTTGACAGAATCATCTTTGTGTGTTTATTTTTGCATATATATATAGCAATTTTTTCACTTGTTTTGAAATCTCGTACGTCTGGCAGAAATGGAAGGCATTGGTAGAGGGTAGGTAAACGAAAACTACCAGCTACGAGAACAGCAGCCAGTTTCCAAAGACGTATAGAAGTTGTAATGCATTTGTTTGTTTACTAGCAGTTCGTATGTACATTGTGTTTTCACAACGTCCTCAGGAACTTTATAGCAAGGCCAATGTTACCTAAGGTCATACAAAGAACAAAAAGTAAGCAGAGAGCATGAAAAAAGAACCAAGAAGAGAGGGAAACAAATATAAAAGAGTATGAAGCTGAAACATGCTAACTAAAACACTGGCAACAATGAGAGACTGCTGGCAACTCATGACACCCTTACACTAAGTATAATAGTAAACTTAAGGTTTAAATACCTCGTTTAGGGTCCGTTTATGTAGGAATAAACAATAAAAGTACAAAGTAAAGTTATCATAATAATGTTATCTTGATTTCTTTAAGAAAAGAAGCGAAAATCTGTTGCAAATCTTTGGGAGCTTATAACTCAAAAACATACTTATTGACACTTAGGAAAATTTTTCTCACTTATTTATTGTTTAATTTTAGAGAGAAAGATATCATAGAAAAGAGGAATAAATATCCCCCAATTTTGTGAGACGGACTTTTTGATTTTCTTACTCTTTTTCAGGATTATTTTGCGTCTAGGTGAGGAAAAAAAATTAAAATTCATAAAAAAAAAGTGAAATAAAAAGTCCCTATCACAGAATTGTTCGGTTTATAAAGTAGTTTATATGATATAAGTTTCAATACAATTGGTGTCATATTAGTGGAGAAAATTTACCTAATTTTTTTTTTAATCATGATTTTTGCTAATAAATCAAAGAGTTTTTGATCAAATGACTTGAAATTTTTATATGATGAAGGTATTATATATGTCTAAAACTTATTTCAAAATGGTGTATTTTGGATCATTAGAAAAAAAATAGAGGACATGGTGGACGGTCCCCTAAAGTTAATATTGATTAGTTGCACGCCAGTTATCCCAATTTTATTACATTTTTATATAAGAAACCTTTAAGCCTGTCGTAGTTGCCACTACAACTACAAATTTAGTGTTTGGTGTTTCAAGTGTTTACATGAACGCAGTGTTGCCAAATGTTCTTAATTAACTTTTAGTAAAGAAGTAAAATTCCAGTAATATTTCCCAAATTACTCATATAGCCTACATATTTGCATGCAAAATTAATTATTGATTAAAACAGTCTTTAGAAATTCCTGCTAATGTATGGGACTCAATATCTTGTTACTTTTCTTTTAACTTGGTAACACTGCACTCAACTAACGGTGAGATGTGTCGACCAAGGTCGTATTCAACAAATGTGTGTATTATTTTGGAACTCTTGCAACAAAATTGTTATCTAAATATTGCTTTATCACAAAATATTAAAAAGATATGAGAAAATAAATAGATATTGCATAAACAACTAACATGGCACAGCGTTGTCTGCTAGGAGACCACTAGTTGGCATGTTTGCTTGTAGAAGGGGGTTGGCCAAACAAACGTAGCTTGCTACAGTACTACATTAAACAAAGTGCAATATGAAAATAAATTTTATTACATATGAATGGTAATAGTAGGTTTATATTTTATGTGTGGTGAGTGTGATTGCTTATATGTCATTAGTTGGGTGTTTGAGGGTTGTCAAACTCCCTTATACAAGTTTTTCTTTGTGTTAAATGCAGGGTGATTTTTCGAGGTCTTTTTCTGGAAAGTAGGTGCGTTTTATGGCACAGGAAATACGTCTATTTTCATTTTTCCTAACGATGCAAACCCTGAGCTATTTATAAAAATTGGGCCGCCATAACCTGTCCCCCAATAAGTCCTGCCTGCAATGAAAAATGACGAGACAACACAAGTGTGAGTGTGTGTATGAGCTGAGCGGGTAGCCGGCTACCCCTCCTACCTCCCCAATAACTAGCGGTAGGGTAGTTGCACCTCACTAAAAGTCTTATGTCTAGTTTTCCAGCTTTACCAAAAGTATTATCTCTATAAATAGCTACAGGTTTGTATCATCAGGAAAAATATAAATTACTTTCAAATTTGTCATATTTAGGTTTGGAGAATCATCCCTTGCCAACTCGCTGCCATTTGTCCCCACGCAAATGCAAACCATTGCCCTTTAGGTTGGGAGTATGTTTTCGGCGAGAAGCTGGATGGTCGTCGAATCGTTTAAAGAGCCGTATAGCGACAGGTGTGAGTGAGGGTGAGGAGTGCTGCCCATTCACCTGTCAAAGTCTCTACACTTAAGTTTTTCAGCTGCATTGAGTACTGGTGTACTGATTTGCCCTTAAGTGAACTTTCACTTTCTTTTTCTTTCAGGAAGTCAATGCTGGCTGCTGACTGTTAATGTAAAGCAAGACACTCAATTGTATGATGTTGCACTTTGCATCTGCTTTTTTTTTCCTTTTATTAAACTGGCTTTAGATCTGCACCCTCTCTGTGCACTTGCTAGGGACTTGATTGTTCACAATCATCCAGTGTGCAGAGTGTAGCTCATTGCACCTGTAATTTGTTAGGCATGTGCATCGAGGGGAGGAAGAGAGCTTGCTTCTTCCTTCTGCTCCTTGGGTGCATCTGCTGTTGCTGCTTCTGTTCTTACTCCCCTGGCTCATTCCTGGTGGAGTATGTGGCAGGAGCTAAAGTGGTTCTCCCTCCCTGGTGGCCCCTGGGTCAAAAGTACGTGTTCCCTCAATAACAGGTTGTTTCCGTGCACCTGCCTGACCCGGTCACCCACGCTCCCTTCTCGTGTGCTTTACCCCAACCCTTGTGCCTGGGGGATCTGGGATTCTGCTCCCCTGAAAATGTAACTGCCCTCCCTGTGAGTGTTCTTCAGTGTTGTTGTTCCTGCTAGAGCAACCCCTGTGTTTTCTCATCTTGGGAAAGCATCTTTGTCCTGGTTTCTCAGACTTTGACTCCTCAGCTTGCAGAGCCAGAGGGGAGGGTTGGAAAGAGAAAGAAATATGCGCATTCTTCTTTCTGTTCCGACTCCTCTTCCTTCTATTCTTCTACGGCTTCCGACGTTGTTCACTTCTTCTAAGATTGCGTCCTTTCGACACCACCTCTTTAGGAGGGACAGAGAGGGAGCAGAGTCCCTGTGGTTTGGTCCCTTGGGACCGATGCACAGGGTCGAAGTAATGACTTGGTGTCAAGACCTCAGGCCTAGCTTGGGGGTCCCTGGCTATCCCAGTAGCCAAGTAGGGCAGGTGTCATGCCGCACCCAGGTGCCCTGTGTGATGCTGGAGCTGTTCCCCAATCTAACCTAAGGGTCTATTTTAGGAGTTGCCTTTCAACACCCATTGGATCACTTGGATGGTTAGGCCCTGTCTCTTTTTAACCCTGGTACATTGACTAATCTTCCGTGTGGGATTACGATAGGCTGGTTCAGGTGGCTCCCAGACAACCTCATACTAAATGGTTTCCCTTCCTGCCCTGTTGAGATTCAGAAGGAATTTCCTTGGCCCTCATCATTCCCAGGGAAAGTAGGTGACACCCGAGTGGTTTCCTACCACGTCAGACTGGAGCTACACCTCTTGGGTCATGCCCGCCCAGGTACAGTACCTAGTGTCTCGACACAGTGCCAGGTCCCCCCTGGTGTGTGGCCCGGGTCACGAAGACCCCACCCAGAATAAAAAACCAAACGAAAGCACCATCCTTTTCTGTAATTTAAAGTAATGTCTATATAACAGGAAAAAGGAAAACTCCAGAAAAATTTATGTAATCCACCGTAAAAAAGGAAAATACGTTATCATAGAATAAGTGTACAGTACATGTATCACAAGAGCACCATGCTTTTCTGATATTCATAGTAGTATCCATAATAGGAAAAATCAAACTAATGAAAAATTTATGATATAGTCAGCTGTAAAAAATCAAAATGTAAGTTATAGAATAATTGTACATATATATGTGATAAGGACAAATATATGGCTACTGGGGTTTGAATCCGTTGCATCATAGAAGTGAGAACTATGCCTGCTAGTAGTTTATTTTTTTCATGCAATTATGTAATATACTGTAAATGGTTTGTCCAATCTCTTTTGTATGGATTCCATCAAAAATAGCCTTCAAAGCATCTGTCTGCTAAGTGAGACCCCATTTTGGTTTTCTGTGAAATAAGCATGATTTTCTCTGATTGAAAAGCTTTAAAAATTAGATTTAATTTTATACTTTGTTCAGTGCTCATTAAAATAACTGGTCAAATGTTATAATATCGTGGTCAGGACAACCTGAGTGGTTGCTTGTTACCAACAGGTTTACCATTGATAATTAGCCATGTGCTTAGATCCTAATTAGAAGTATCATATGTCATTTTATTATATTTATTTTAAATCTATCTTTTCAGATATTGTATCTTACGACCAACAGTGCATCTCCATTCCAGCGAAAAGGTGCTGGCCTTCAAAAATTCTCAGACCTCATAAAAATTGTTTTTAGCAGGGACAAATTCTCTCTGCAACATATGGAATTTGTAAAGCAATGTTACAAGGTTAGTGTTCATTCAAGTTTGCTGATTATAAAGAAAAGCCACAGTTTTAATAGAGCACTGATTAAATTTTGTACAGTAAGCCTTCTAGTTATTGTGAAGTAACAAAAGTATTTTTCTGGTTACTGTGAAAGTTGGAGGATTAATAATGCTGTAAGCTCTTACCTATTCACAACTTCTTACTCCAGTTTGCTGTTATATCCGGACTCTTTTTGTATGGTTTGCAACATTCCGGGACAATTTATGTACTATAAAATGGTAAATAGTGAAGTACTGTTGGTGAAATAACTTTATACAATCTTGCCTGGGTTCATGTCACACAAGGTATACCTGGATATTCGTCACAATACATACTTGGGTATTCATCACAAGACATACCTTGGTATTCATCCACTTGATATTTCACTGTTTGATGAGAAAAATTTGTTGCAGTATTAGTCATTCCATTAGTATTCGTCGCCCTTAGTAGAACTTGTATGAGTTAAGAGCCTGCAAACATATGCATATTCCAGTTATAAACAAACCATCTCTGTTTCATCATAGCTTTTGCTCCGCATTTTTATCTATATATTTGGGACTGGGTCACAATCCTGACTGCCGTAATCCCGACAACCAAAATATCACATGCTAGGTAACCGGCATACCCAAAATCCTTGCAGCCATAATCCCTACTTTGTTTTCTTCCTATAGTCGACCCAAACCTTGGGTCGTTTTACCTGGAGAAGTACTGAAACCAGAGGGATTAAGATGTTAAATGTGGGACAATTCCATCATGTATCCCTGATATAGTTTCCTTTGCAATTTTTTTTTCAGGTGGGCGATGGAAAGCAAATTGAAACTTTGGAGGATTTATGATCCCAGGTCAATCAGAGCCACACAGGGTGTGTGTTTAATTGGATCATATACAGTAATGCATAGCCTATAGTATCATGCCAAAAAGTTTCAATTTTATACATAGAGAAGGAGAGAGTCATATACTTCAGACTTTAAATGCTTGTAAATTATTTGAGTACAGAATACTTATAGTAGAACTAAAATTATGTAGATTATTATTATTATTATTATTACTAGCCAAGCTTCAACCCTAGTTGAAGAAGCAAGATGCTATAAGCCCAAGGGCTCCAATAGGAAAAATAGCTCAGTGAGGAAAGGAAATAAGGAAATAAATAAATGATGAGAACAAGTTACCAATAAATCATTCTAAAAAAATAAATGATGAGAACAAGTTACCAATAAATCATTCTAAAACAGTAATAACGTCAAAACAGATATGTCCTATATAAACTATTAAAGTCAAAAACAGATATGTCATATATGAACTATAAAAAGACTCTTGTAAGCATGGTCAACATAAAAACATTTGCTCCAACTTTGAACTTTTGAAGTTCTACTGATTCAACTACCCGATTAGGAAGATCATTCCACAACTTGGTAACAGCTGGAACAAAACTTCTAGAATACTGTGTAGTATTGAGCCTCATGATGGAGAAGGCCTGGTTATTAGAATTAACTCCCTGCCTAGTATTACGAACAGGATAGAATTCTCCAGGGAGATCTGAAAGTAAAGGATGGTCAGTGTAATGAAAAATCTTATGCAACATGCATAATGAACTAATTGAACGACGGTGCCAAAGATTGATATCTAGATCAGGAATAAGAAATTTGATAGACCGTAAGTTTCTGTCCAACAAATTAAGATGAGAATCAGCAGCTGAAGATCAGACAGGAGAACAATACTCAAAACAAGGTAGAATGAAATAATTAAAACACTTCTTCAGAATAGATTGATTACCGAAAATCTTAAAAGACTTTCTCAATAAACCAATGTTTTTGTGCAGTTGAAGACACAGACCTTATGTGTTTCTCAAAAGTAAGTTTGCTGTCGAGAATCACACCTAAAATTTTAAAAGTCATATAAATTTAAAGAAACATTATCAATACTGAGATCCGGATGTTGAGGAGCCACCGTCCTTGACCTACTTAGAATCATACTTTGAGTTTTGTTAGGATTCAACTTCAACCTTGCACTAGTTTTAGCTAAATCTCTATTAAGGGATTCACCAACCCCAGATCTACATTCAGGGGATGGAATTGATGTAAAGAGAGTAGCATCATCTGCATATGCAACAAGCTTGTTTTCTAGGCCAAACCACATGTCATGTGTGTGTAGTATGAAAAGTAATGGGCCAAGAACACTACCCTGTGGAACACCGGATATCACATTCATATACTCATATGGTGCCCATCAACAACAACTCTTTGAGATCTATTACTTAAAAAATCAATAATAATGCTAAGAAACGACCTACCCACTCCCAACTGTTTGAGGTTGAAAATAAGGGCCTCATGATTAACACGGTCAAAGGCAGCACTAAAATCAAGGTCAGTCATACAAACTTCCCGACCACAATCAAGGGATTTCTGTACAGCATTGGAGATTGTAAGAAGGGCATCACATGCTCCAAGGCCTTTACGAAAACCAAATTGCAAACTAGGGAATAGATGATTACCTTCAGCAAACCTATCAAGACGTTCAAAAACTTTGGATAATATGGGAGTTATGGAAATTTGGCGGTAATCAGTTGGACTTGAGCTACCACAAACACATTTACATAGATGGGTAACATTACCAATCTTCCAACAAGTGCTAAAAGCTCCTCTTCTTGCTAACTTGCGCAAAATAACAGATAACTTTGGAGCTGAGAAATCTGCTGTCTTTATAAAAAACAAAGGAAAAATACCGTTTGGGTCTACACCTCCATAAGCATCAAGGTCCATCAACAGAGCTTTAATTTCACGAGACCGAAAAGCTAAACTAGTTAGTTTAGCCTCAGGAAAACATGAATGAGGAAGTTCGTTTTTCATTACTCTGTTTACTGTCAAAAACATCAGCCAGAAGGGTTGCCTTTTCCTTTGAACAGTGAGTGACTGAGCCATCTGGTTTAAGTAAAGGAGGAACTGTTGCATCTACACCAAAGAGTGCAGATTTAAGGGTAGACCACCATTTATGTTCCTAAGTTGTACCAGAAAGGTTTTCTTTTATGGTTAAATTGTACTCCTTTTCAGTAGAGGCATAAACTCTCTGAGCAAAAGCTCGAAGCTGAGTATAGTTATTCCAGGTCAAATCTGATCTGTTACCCTTCCAAAGATGATAGGCCTCCTGCTTCTCCAAATAAGCACGTCTACAATCATCATTGAACCACGGTTTGTCCTACACTTGGTTCATAAGGTGGTCTTTTTGTTCTGGGTTGTAATTTTACTAACTACATCTTCTATCTTCTGTGCATTGGCACCTGGATAGGACCTTACCTTTCTCCTCTTTTTGAGGCTGAAGTGCTCCCCTTTGTTCTTTTACCATAGAGTCTCCAATTAACGTCTTGTCTTCCTCTTCCTCTGCTAGAGTCTGAATCTGTTTTTGGTGCTAGTTACATTTCTAGACTGTTGTTCAGTCCTCTTGGCCTCAGCTACCCTTCCTCTAGTCGGTTTCATGAACTCTGTTTCTGTCTGTTATTTCCTCTCTAGGTGGTCTGTCCTTGATTTAACCTTATTTTGTATTTCTTTGATACTAATCCCATTTTCTGCCACATCATCTATGACTTCTTTGTTCCTTATTTTTAATTGTTGGGACTTTGACAAGTTTTCTTAGTTCTTGGTTTTTATTTTTCAATTTTTATTTTTCCTGTTCCTGCTGACAGACTGGCATACACTATTACAGTGCAGGTTTGTAGCGCAGCCTTCTTTATGTCTATGCACCATTTGTTTATTTGGCATTTTGCACATTTGTGCTTCAACTTCAGTTTCATACTCATTTTCAATGCCTCTGTGATATTGTCTGTATGCGTAATATAATATATATACAGTCTAGCCTCTGTTTTTTACCACAATCCGTTCCAGAAGGCTGTTGGAAAGGCAATTTGTTCGAATTCTGAAACAATTTTTCCCGTTACAAATAATGCAAATAATTTTAATACGTTCTGAGACTAGAAGACAACTTTTTTAAAGATTTTTACATTATTTTACACCATGAACTATACATAAAGAGAGCAGGTAATATATAATGTATGCCGAATTTCTCATAAATACTCTATTAACCCTGGATAGGTACGGTCCTCGGACACCCCTTTAAGGGTATACTCGGACGCGAACGACCCCGACGCCAAAAAAAATTCTTGAAAAATCAGTTTTTGCAGTAACCTCCTTTTTTCTTTTGCCAAAAAAAACTTCAATGAATGCTTAAAACAACTGTAAAGATAAATACTACTCATCTGCAGAAAAACTATTTATTATAAATATTTTAAAAAATTAAGTAGAAAAAAAAAAAGACCTGACATAAAAATTCATAAAAAAAAAGTTTATACATATATACACAAATCCTTTTAGGAATTGATTCTTGAATGTTTAGGACACATCTTGATGTATTTTGGATGAAGTCAGACCCATGGAGGTGAAGATCTGAAATGAGAAAAAAAGGGTAACTTTTTTTGGCCAAAAAAAATTGTCCAAATTTCATGAATTTTTTTGGGTACCCAAATGAAATAGGAAGTGGCTAATTTTTTTAGGGAATAAACATATGTTATCCTAAAATAGAAATATGTAAAAAAATCTTCATTATTTTGTAAATTACATTTATATCAGGGGCCATATCTAAAGGTAATTTTTTGAGTACTTGGAAATTTCGTAAAAAAATACATATATTTAATATATAATATGATATTTATGCAGGTAAAAATATACCAAAATATCACAAATTCTATAGGGAACAAGAATATATATAGATAGGGCAGCTTACGCTTCAGATATGTCCACAAAATGGCCGCCAACCACACTGACTCAGACTCCCTAATCTGCCACTTGAAATGTAGGAAGGGTATGTCAATTTCAAGGTGTTATTTACTAATCTAATTATTATTGGATATGCATAAAAATTGTATGGTGGGTTGCTGGATAATTGTCGATTATTTTACGACTATAAAATTAAAATTCTGACCCAAAAAATTTTTTTGGAAGGGAAATAAAATCGAAAAAAAAAATGTAAAACAATATTTTAGCTAAAAAAATTTGATGATATTCAATCAAAAAAAAAGTAAACAAAATTTTCCGACAAATAAACATCTAGAGGAATCATTACTCTGTGATAGTTCCTTAGTACGTAGTAATTTTGAAAGAATTGGGAAAAAACGAAAAAATGGCAATCACCGGAAAATCGAACACATACCTATATATACGCCATATCTGGCTAAAAAAAAGATAGGCATGGGTAGCCAGATCATCTAGAAACACTTTCCAACACTATAAAAATATAAGTTTTGCGACACTACTTGCCAATTCCTTACGGTAACATGACTAAGCAAAAAAATGCAAAACAAATAAAAAGGGGCACTCGTGGAAAAATGGCCATTCTAATATACGGCATTTCAGAAAAAAAAAATTTCAGCCACGTGCTAGGCAAACCATCAAGGCATATTTTCCGACAAATAAACATATAAATGAAATATTGCTCTGTGATAGTTCCTTAGTACGTAGTAATTTTGAAAGAAATGGGAAAAAACGAAAAAATGGCAATCACAGGAAAATCGAACACATACTTATATATACGCCATATCTGGCTAAAAAAAAAATAGGCATGGGTAGCCAGATCATCTAGAAACACTTTCCAACACTATAAAAATATAAGTTTTACGACACTACTTGCCAATTCCTTACGGTAACATGACTAAGCAAAAAAATGCAAAACAAATAAAAAGGGGCACTCGCGGAAAAATGCCCAACATTCTAATATACGGCATCTCAGATAAAAAAAAAAGACATGCACGTGTTAGCCCAACCATCAAGGCACACTTTCTAACACATAAACATGAAAAAAAAATCAATAATATACGGCAATTCCTTACTACGTAGTAAATTTTTACAAATATTGAAAAAAAAACAGAAATTGGCAACCGCAGTTAAATACCCAATATACCAATAACTACGTCGTATCTGACAAAAACAAAATCACGCATGGGTAGCCAGATCATCTAGACACACTTTCCAACATTAAAAAAGCAAAAGTTTTACGACACTATTTCGCAATATCTTACGGAAAAATGACTTGGCAAAAAAATTAAAAAAAATTAAAAAGGGACACTCGCGGTAAAATGCCCGACATTCTAATATACGACATCTCAGATAAAAAAAAAGACATGCACGTGTTAGCCCAACCATCAAGGCACACTTTCTAACACATAAACATGAAAAAAAAATGAATAATATACGGCAATTCCTTACTACGTAGTAATTTTTACAAATATTGAAAAAAAACAGAAATTGGTAACCGCAGTTAAATACCCAATATACCAATAACTACGTCGTATCTGACAAAAACAAAGTCATGCATGGGTAGCCAGATCATCTAGACACACTTTCCAACACTAAACAAGCAAAAGTTTTACGACACTATTTGGCAATATCTTACGGAAAAATGACTTGGCAAAAAAATGAAAAAAAATGAAAAAGGGGCACTCGCGGTAAAATGGTCCTCGTGGTGATGAACGACATTTTAACTAAAAGAAAAAACATGCACATGGTAGCCAAACAATCCACCAAGACTTTCCACAACTGATAACCTATACAAGTTGCACCATTCTACGACAATTTCATAATACGTAATAACTTTGATAATTATGCAAACTACCTCAGAAGGGTAAACTCGGACGCGAACGACCCCGACGCGTCTCAGAAATCGGGGAAGGAGTACAGCTACAGCAATGCACATCTGGACACTACTAGAGCGTGTAGGGGAGACACCTCCTGCAGGTCGATCACCCACAAATTCAGTCACAGGGGTGAGTCACGTGAGAAAAACCTGTTTTTTTTTGACGCTCGGGGTCGCAAACGACCCACCGTACCTATCCAGGGTTAAGAGAGTAGGCTAGGCTGGGGAATGTATTGCCGTATCTGTAGCAATTCATACCCCAGCTTTGTTTACTTACATTTTTGTGTAAAATAAAAAAAAGTGTAGAAATAGCTTGTTTGTTTTATTCTATTAAAAGATATCCTATCAAAGATTGTGTGAAAAAAACACGTAAAAAATATTTTTTATTCTTACCAATTGTAACGCAAAAAAAAATTAACGCATCAAAGGCTAGCCTAGGTTAAGGTAAGAGTTAAGGAAATCTTTGGAAAAAAGTGCAGAAATTCCAAGGAAATATATCCTATCAAAGATCGTGTGAAAAAAAAACACATCACTCAAAAACATTTTTTATTTTTACCAATTGTAACATAAAAAAAATAATGATTTCCAATGCATGAATATTTTTACCTCTCTGGTGATTTGTAGATGGCTTAATGAACGTGGTTGTTGGTGAGAAGGAGAGGGAGGGAGGAAGGTTATTGCTTTAAAGGAGAATCCCCTTCCATATAAGCGTCTGGTAACTCGGCTGTGGGTGTTGTCTCTCTAGCAAATCTCTTTGGTTGGGAAGACTCTGCCACAGGGTGTTCTTTCCTTTTTGTAAAAACTTACCTAGTGTAACTTGTTTCTGCCATCTTTTAAGAACTTTATGAAAGGGTCTAATGACAAGGGCATTAAAAGCATACACAGCTCTGCTGGTTCTGACTTTCTGGGTGATACAGTTCCATAAAGTTCTGGAGTTCGTTCCACATGGCGCACATATCTTTGATAACAGCAGTTGGGGCATCCTTCCTTCCCTCATCCTCATCAGAAGACATCTTCTCCAATGTCTTCTGCTCCTCTTGAAGGTGCAGGAGTTCTTCTGTGGCGAGTTCAGCATGATGTTCATCCAGTAGCTCCTTGACATCATTGCTGTCCATCTCAAAACTGAGATTTTGGCCCATCTTCTTGAGATTCCTCCTCAACATCAGCAGCTGTGCTGGTACTAACAACATTCTCAAACCCTTCAAACTTTCGCGCTCAGTAATGCAATCGGGC
>NC_090752.1:34520203-34525203 GCF_036898095.1 Palaemon carinicauda
AAGGAAAATATATTTTACAATCTGTAATTCATTTACCGAAGTTAAAGAAAAATATGGCGCTACAGTAATGTGTGTGATATGCGTAGCAGCATCGTGTGTTTATATCGTGCATACAATAAAGTAATGTTCATTGTGGTTTTGTAACTTAAAAGTATACTTATTGAAATAATATTAATTGCAAATAAATAAGCATGAGATTAAAGGGAAAAATGTGTTCCGATCTGTTATTTATATATTGAAATGAAAGAAAAATATTTCTCAAATATATAAATTTTTCTCCATTATTTTGTAGATAATTTAACTAAACAAAAATGCACAAATCCGTGAGCTTTCAAATGTTAATCTATGAATAGGCAGGGATTATTGTATACATACATATGTACATACATACATACATATAGTCCCAGATTCTTGGTCTTCTGCTCTTCATTATATAGGGAAGTAGTATAGACATTGTCTTTTTAAAGATAAGGGAATGTCTCTTATTTCATTGTCAATGTGGCTTTTCAATTATCACAGGGTTGATATAGCTTTAAAAAACAAGAGATTGGCTTTTTGTTTCCGCATGAACTTATCAAATATATTTACTCTATGTTGCACAGAATTGAGCTGCATTCATAATCTGCATTTCAGCTTTATTATCACAGGGGCATTTCTATCATGATGATAAGCTGAACTAACTATAGAACTCTGTGCATCCTATTCTTTAAAGACAGAATGAATAACAGAAAAGTAGTCCTGCAAACAATATCCTGTTCTTTTTAAGATATTGAGTAACAAGAAGAGCCCTGCAAACAAGTCTTAATAGTATGGTATGTGTAGACTAAAAAGAGTAAAATCATAGAAATGAAAGGACTTAATCCAAATGCCTTGAAATTTGTAAGATTTTACCTTACAATATTTAATTTACCTATTTGTGTTTTAGGTTCATGTCAATTTAGAGGAGAAGAAGAAGCCTAGTGGGCGGCAAGATAGTGGGTGGGGTGCAAACAAACCCAACACGCTGGACTCAAAGGCTGGACGTGTCATATCCTACTGGTGCTTTAATCCAGGTTTTGGGTAAGTGTTTTTAAAATGTTGACTTACATCCCAAGGCTCTTGATAACACCATGAGGTGATTGTTGTTTTGAATCTTTTCTTTATAGAAAATGTAGTTCTTGAAGACAGTTCTAAAATGATATAGTTCTATTTTACAGAATGAAAGAATTGACTGAACAAGGAGTGAAGTGTGTCCTGCTCACAAGTGGAACACTGTCACCTATGCAGTCATTTGTCTCTGAACTGCAGGTTAGTTTTCTTACATATTGTATTTTAAGAACTTTTAAGGTCTTGTGTAAGATCTTGTCATATTTTCCTATTTGAGATTGCAACTTTAATTTATTATAAAGGAAAGATGTTTTGTTCAACTATTTAAACTAAATATTTTATAGCTCGGACAAAAGATTGCATAGAAATTTTAAGTGTATAGGATCTAGCACAACCAAAGCTTTTGCTATCACATACTAGTTGTAGTAATGAGTGCATTTTTTTTTTTACTCTAATTCTTTAAAACTTTATTCTATTTTTTACAGATCTCTTTTCCAGTTCAACTTGAAAACCCTCACATTATTGAGAAACATCAAGTCTGGGTTGGTACAATATGCAAGGGACCTGATGGCTTTGATCTTAATTCATCTTACCAAAATAGGTAATTACCTGTACAGTAATTTAAAAAAGGGCCCAAAAAAGGAACTTTCATGGTACACAAGTTATGTGTTAAAATCCAATTATATGGATTTATGGTGTAAATTTGGTACTTTCACAATATGCAAGATTGCAAGTGTTACATGAGTATTTGCAGTATTTTTGTAATTTGGTTTATTAATTTTTATGCTGAAAAATTATTACTGTAATGAGCAATAATGGAAATATGAAAAATATCAAGTTCATATGCAATCGGTAACCCTCTATATAGAGGAGTCCGCAACAGTAATCCCTTGCCATATCACCATTCACTTACTGCTCCCTCTGCAGCATAAATTTTTCAATATATGTAAATCTATATTTTTCATATTTTAATCAATTTTGCTATAGATAATTATTTTTGGCTTAAAATTGATAAAATAAAATGACAGTAATACTCATTGTAGTCTTGTAACCTTTGCAATCTTCCATATTATGAGCACCAAATTTTCATCAATAGAAATTTATCATATCATGTATCGTGTATTATGCATGTTCCTTTTTTGAGACCAAGTTATAATAAACTACCCTTTTTCTCCACCTCTTTATCCAAACTTCTAGTTCAATAAATTAGAAAGGTAAAAGAGAATGAATGATATAAGAATCCTTACAGAAAAAACAGCTGTTTTGTTATAAATAAATGATTTGAATAATAACAGGTATTTTGTTATGAATAACTGATTTGGATAACAACAGGTGTTTTGTTATGATTAACTGATTTGAATAACAGCAGCTATATTGCTTACCTTTTAACTTTTATATGATCGTGAACAATTACCGTGGTTGTTACAAATGATGTTAAACAGAATATGACTGATATGTTAATACATTATTACATAAAGAAATAGAAGATTACGTCAGGGTCAATAATTTTCTAAGCTTTGTAATCAAGTATCATAGAGATAGACTATATAATTACAGTGTATCAGTAGGAGGGATAACACACCAATAAACTTTGATATGCCATTAGAATTGACAACAAATAAAATGTAAAAAAAGTATTTTCACCAAAAATTCATAACTTTTATATAGTAAAATAAGAATAATAGTTCAAGTTCAGTAATATAAAAGTCTCTTAGCAAGAGAGAAAATAATAATTTGGTGGTTTCCCTTGATCAGCTGATTTGGAAAGCATTGATGGTAGTACCAAAGAGCTTACAAAGTAAGCAATGGAAAGGACTTACATTTGGATATCGGCAGGTGAAACACATGTTGTTATTTTATGATACGATCATTATCAGTGGATATCGGCAGGTGAAGCACATGTTGTTATCTTATGATACGATCATTATCAGTGGATATCGGCAGGTGAAACACATGTTGTTATCTTATGATACGATCATTATCAGTGGATATCGGCAGGTTAAACACAACTAGTTTATATTGAGTACAGCTATTCCTTGTGGCTACAGTAGATAGACATACAGTTTGGTCAACTACGTAGCCTGGCTAAGCAGTGCATTTGTTAATGAGTGTTCAGGTTTGAATTTATTTCGTTTACATATACCCAATGATGTCTATAGGAAAAGTAAGTTTTGGCTTGAAATGTGTTTTAAGAATGTATAAGGGGTTTATAAGTGTTAATAGTATATATAAAGGCTTATATTTGTGAATAAAATAAAACATGTGAAAAATTATCATAAAAAGGCAAACAAATATACCGTAGATTTCTGTATTTACTAAACGACGGCTTTGTATTTTGTAATGATATTGCACACACTGCAATTTTTAACAATAACTTGAACATCAATTTCACATGATATTAACCCATTAAGGACGAGAATTATCTATTGGTTTTAAAAACACCATATTTACAGAAAATACTTTATTTTGTTCTACTATCAACATAAAATCATCACCATAAAAAAATTCCTTTCTTAAGTATGATTTATTTGATGGCAGCTTTTGCTGCCACTAGGCACTTGAATGAACAAAATCTTTCTATTCTAGACATAACATATAGTTTTTTTTAACAAACATAAGTATTTTAAGCATCCCTTTATCATACTTAGTAATTATCATTATTAATCATGCCTTTTATGAAAAGAACTGCAACTTCTATCTGAATTATAGTACATAAAAAATTCAATCATATAGCATATCTTACTGCCACTAGCCACTTTGAATGCACAAAATCTTTGTTTTTGACATACAATATAATTTTACATTAAACCTAAGTATTTCAAACATAACTTCATTATCTCTAATAATTATTATCACTAATCTTGCCTGTTACAATAAAAACTCCAAATTCTTACTGATTCATAATATAAAAGAAAAAAAATACTTGAACATATTGCATGAGCTGCATATCCACACTATTCTATTTTTCTTGTACGAAGGTTATCCATATATAGCTTCATATGATTTCAGTCTGTTGTTCATTATGCACTACTGAGGTATTTTATGATAGGGCAACATGCATTTTGGATGAAGAGGTACAGAACACATATTGCAAATGTATTTTGTGCATCGAGAACATTCGCGGCATCTTGAGTGACGCTGGTCTCCTTCCTTGGTCCAGTGCTGCTCACCATTGTACAGCACAGAATCCTTTGCAATTCCAGAAGACAGTCTCTTAGGTCCAGGAGATGTACGAGGAGCACCATATTGCTTCATTATGGCAATTTAAAAATGCCAGATGAAGTCTATCAATGGGATTATATTTCCCAGTTTGCGATAAAACATCTATGAATTGACAACTTGAGCATTGATGCTCCAAGCAAATATTTGTTACCACCATTTTCTTGAACGAATTCGAGTTCTATAGGCCGATACTTGTTGATCAAATATATCAACACCACCCATCTGTTAATTATACAACTGAATGGAATTGGGCATATCAACCTCAATATGCTTTTTCTCAAGTTTGCTCCATCGCCCTGTTTTTTGTACTTGAAGCATTCTTATTTTGAAGCCACAGCAGCTACCTTCCATTTTACTACTGATGTGCTACCAGTAAGTGCCTCTTCCATGTACCCACGATATTTTTTTCTTCTCCTTTTCCTTCTTTTCCATTAGTGGGGCACCATGAAGACGATCCTCTCTTAGTGTGCCAGTACCTCCTATTCCTCGATTTGCTAAATTCTCCAGCAATGGTTATGAGGTGAAGAGATTCTCAAACACTGCATGCTGGCTAGCCTGTAAATTGATCTCATTAGACATCTCTAATACGACATTTGGACCTTAACCCAGTCCTATATCAGGGATTTTAGTGTCAGACTTGCAAAAGGGCTCACACTAAAGAAGAGATCCGTCTGAAGTACATGCAGCCCAAA